>NW_021632670.1:0-25955 GCF_004799145.2 Neltuma alba | reverse complement strand
CAATCATTTTGTGGAGCTTAGTGGAGTTGCTGCATTGATGAGAGGCTAAGTCACAATCTCTCTTGGAAGTTAAAGCCAAGCTCAAGTCTATGCATTGCTAGAGAGTTTCTTTTGATTCTTTTACTTTTATTTGATCTGTGATGTGAGTAATTCAGTTGATTTCATTTATATTGTAGTTCAAATGCGCTATTTCAGTTGATGATATGCTTCAATTATAGGAAGTAGAAAGAGAGATAATGGAACAATGATTTAGTTGTAATACCTTAATTGAATGGTTGCTACCTCTAATTCTGAGCAGGATTGATCTTATTTCCTGATCTAGTTGTTTCAGCTTGTATGATTGATCTGAATAATGTTATTAAAATAATGCACGGTGCTAATTGTTATAGAGATATTGAATTGTTGAACTATTGCTTTCTTTGCTAAAGGAGCTTATCCTTTACTATTAGGACATTAGAATTATTTAGTTGATGATTCTAATAACCTAATTGCACAATGAAATTGAACAATGTTTTGGTTTATCATGTAATAATTTGGCTTGAGACTCCATAATTCTATTTAGACTATGATGGCAAAGTAACTACTTCAAGGAAAAATATCATTCACATAAATAATTTCCATTTCATATATGACCATCAACACATTCAAAATATGCCAATAAACCAAAAAAATTAGACACCCTAGACAGTTTAACATAAATAAAAGAAATTGGTTGTCTTTAATTTGTTAATTTGATATAAAGTGGATTAATTAAGGAATTTTAACCATAAAAAGGCTCTTGTGAATTCAACTTAGATTAGGCTACTATATTAGATCTTAGCTTGATTTAGTTTTATTTTTTCTCTTTAAGAGCCCTTACTGCTTTTGATTACTCAATTAAATTGTGAAAATATGTTTATGAGTGAAATATGTATTTTTCTTAGATGATGAACTTTGGTGAAGTGAGAAGTGTGTTGACTTGAATATGTAAGCTTGTATTTGTATAGTATTTGTGTTATGTTATGAAGTAAAGGTATATGTTGTGATCGGGAAGTATATTCTTTGTCATAATAAATCTTGCCTTGATAAAATTGTTATATTGTGATCATGCATATAGGTCATAAGTGAAGATTGGTGTTTACCATGTGGTGGATGACTATTCTTGAAGCCCATTGACAAACTCTCATTTTTATATTGGATTTTGGGATTAACTAGCAAGTTTGAACATTAATTTTGTGTATCAAAATATTGGCATTTTTAATAATTCTTGGAATATTTTATAAGTGAATCATTTTTTCTTTGAATCCGTTTTTAGGACCTTGCTAGGTCGAGTTGAAGAAGGATATTTAAGGACATTCTTAAAATATGGAAAAAGTTTTTCTACTATAGGAAATAAAATTTAGAGGGAAGAACATTCTTCCATCAATTCTTGACTAAAACATCAAGTGAGGGAAAACTTAAAAGTATGTGTGTTGACTGATGGAGTTGAAAATAATGGAGAATAACTGGATGAGTTTATTTTCTACCATGTCACTAATTCATTAGGAATCTAGAAGCTAACTAAGAGAGCTTGACTTGATTCCCTACCCATTAAATTCTTCAACATCCTCTTCTCTATGATATCTTCACCATAATTTGTTTAGGGAGGGAGGATTTTTCAAATCACATTAATTTCTCTATTCTCTTGTTCACCTATCTTGAGCTCAAGTTCCATTTTCTTATTGCAGTTTCACTTATGACTTTTACCGTTGGTCTTTCCCCTAGTATTAGTAGCTATATTATTTGTGTTCATCTACTCATTTTTTACCCTTGAGTCCAAGTTTTGAACACAGAGGAGAATCTTTTAATTATGAATGTTGGTTGAGTTGATTCATATTCATGATGGATGCAATTACATCTATGGAAGTCATAGTTATGACTAATAGTTGGAGAATTAGGTTTTCATTCTCACTTGTCTAAAGCAGAATAATTTGAGCTTGTTATTGATTTGCTATAGTCATAGGATTGGTGATAAGTGCTCTGGTGAGTTTCTAGATAATTCTTAATCATTCAATTTTTCTTTATTCTCCTGACTGTAAGTAGATGAGGAGAGTGAAGGCTATCTCTAGGTGAACACCATTATAACATTTTTAGCTCCATTTTCTATCATTTGATCCTTTTAATTTCTTGTTGTCTACTTTTTTAATAATCAAGAAGCTAAAAAAATAGATACAAATAACATATTGCATTCTTTTGGTTAATCACTCCATCTACTTAAAATTTGGTAAATTGTTAACTTGTGGCTTATTAGATTCATTAGGTAATCTTGATATAATCAAGCTCTTTTGAGACATGATGACCTAGGCTAGATTTCACCTTTTACTACATTTAGTTTAGAATTTTTGAAGGGTAAAATGACATGCTTTTCACCTGTGTAGCACACCTACACTACCAATCCATGAAGTTCTTCATTTTCCCTAGCTTGGAATTAAGAATGAGCTATTAGGTACACATCTCTTGCATCATAGTACATCCTTGGGTGGTGTAGGTGTAGGAAACAGCCCGTTGACTTGAAGTGGAGTCATCTTTGGTCGAGTTACTTAACATGGAAGGTTCAAAGTGAGTGGAGTAACCTTTGGTCTGTTACTTGATATGGAAGGTTTGAGTCCATATCAAAGAGTAATAAGGAGGAGTACAGTGGATGAAAGGGCATAAATTATTATGTTTATTATTGCATCTGTGGTTACATATTCTGTGAATTAAGATATTTTTGTATGGCATTATTTCACCAACTTACTCTTGTACTTGTATATGTTGTAAATTGATTCTCAATTATTAGAACTTAATTGTCTCATCACTTTGTTCTTTATTGTTTTCAAATAACCTCATAGTTTGGCTTGGAGCAAAAAGAAGCAACCAAAGGCATAGGCATGCATAGCCTAGTAGGCCTCTAGTGGCTTGAAAATGTATTGATATGTATATTGTTGGGACGGCTGCAAACCATATGATATTGTTGCATGTGACTCTTTGGTAGATTCATACTGGATTTTATTTTGGAGAGCATATATAACGTTGATGATTTCAACTGTGCTGTGATTATTTGGGTTGAGCAGGTATATGACTTGTGAGGTAAGTTTAGCCCCGAGTCTTGTTATGATGGTTGTGTGTGATGAGTTTTGTGAATGGTTAGTGTGCCCCATGACCTTATTGTAGTTGTTCTTGGGCTTGTGGGCCCTTATTGTATTTGAAGAAAAGCTTCTTTTAACTGTGATAGATTTTTTATTGTGATTAATTCTTTTCATAGTTAATCTACTTAGTAAGCCTGACTCTTTATAACTATGGTAGGGTTTTCAAAATACTAATCTGAATCTTTTTCTACCTTCATTTCTTGTTTAAATTGGTTCATGTTTTGTGTAATAAGAAAATGTCTTTTCACAAGCTCTCGTCTTTGACTCTCTCACACTCGCTTACTCTCACACTCTTTACGTTACAATAGAAAAAAGAAGGGTACCACAATTGTTGGTAAAAGAAAAATTAAATTGCAATTGGTGGAAAATGGACAAAGGCAAAAGCAAGGAAAAATAGATGCTGAAAATTCACTCTCTAATGCTTGAATGATATGCGACACAAGGGGGCTATTAAACAGATAAAATAATAACAAACAGATGCTGAGCATCAGGACCACTAAAAACTGACTGAAGATATTGGACCCATTGGCACACTAACTTGACCCACTAAGATGATGACTTAAAACTAATTGGTAAACCTGAGATTCAAACACCGGACACATAAGCCACGTGAGCCACAATATTTTGAATGAGTCAAACCAACAAAGTGGTACCGAGATATCGAGGATGAGATTAAGAAAATAATAAAAGCAATAAAGTTTGATAAATTGATCCTTTAATCATTTATTTAGTAAATTAACTCTTAGCACAAATACTCACAATTGCTGCAAATATGCCTAAAAATCATAATAAACTCCCTAAATTATATGTAAAAATATGTAACAAAATAGAACAGTCAAACCAACAAAGTGGCTAGCACACTGAGATATCAAGGATGAGACTCAGATGAATATTACTAAGGGGATTATTCTCTGTCTATCACTGGGGAGCATGGAATAGGGTTGTCCATGCAGCTTTGATTATGTCCAACCATTACTGGTTGAGTAACTTGGAACTTACTGGGATGAGACTTGACGGTTCATTGATATGAGGAGGGGTTAACGAAAACAGATGTCGTTGCGTCGGATAAATTCAAGTACTTCAAGTGGCATCCAATCCATTTGGGTTAGCAAATGGCATCGACGTTTACATTCAGATAAAGAAACAAATTGTTGTTGAGGTTTCACTCTTTAATAAAGAAACTTACTTATGGAATGTGGGATGGAATGAGCAATATTATTCTGATAAGCGATGTGCAACTTTGGAGCTCTTTTGTGGTATTCTGTTTAGGATTTATTGGTCTGGATTTTTGTTGCAGGGACAGGATGCTTATTAATTTTGCTCAAGTCCGAGATGCAGTTTCATGTATTGAAATCAAGCCCAATTAGATATTCTCTTTTGCACAAGGATCTTAGCAATATGTTTTTATGCTTAGACGGGGTAGATGTTCTTACTTTTAGACTATAAATGCAGTTGTATTCATAATAAAAATAAAAAAATCCCTACTGTATCAGCATCGCTCTCAGTTTGTGGATGTTAAAATACAAGCTAAGCAATAACATAAACATTGAATCATCGACTTTTTTTCCTTTTCCATTATAAGAAAGGAAGTTTGATAAAATAATCAAACATCATGCTGACAAACAATGCCCCTCTAAATTTTAGTAACATACAGAAAGCTGATCACACCATTGTATAGATAATACAAACTAATCTATAAGACTGGCTCTATATATTTATAATTACTTAAACTATGGACTATATGTTTCTTTCCTTATCCATGGGCCATGGACAACACTAAACGTAGCTGTTCTTGTGCTAGTGTACTACACTGACAAAACTCATCAACTTTAACTTATTGCTTGAAGGATGTTTGCTCAGTGGAAAGCGATCTCCTCAATATCATCTCATTTGGGACAGGGAGACTTATGGTCCTGCCAGAAGGATTTAGTTGTGGATTCTTCCTTTCATTCAAATCTCACAGGAAGTAAGTCAATTGCTGTTTCTTCCTCGAACCACCTTCACCATACAAGTCATTCCACTGCTTCAACTCATTCATTCCAGCTCCCTCAGATGCAAAGCTTGCCGCAACCTGTGTTCCAAAAGTTTTGAAACATGAAGCATTGACATTTGTATCAAGGAAAGGCATTTTCTTTAGTTTACTCTTCTGCTATGTTTATTATATCTAGAATCATTATTCAACAGTTTGCGTCACCTTATAACACCACAATCGTTTTTCATTCTATTTTCTATGTCATTCATTATTCTATGTAGTTAAGAGAAAACTCCATGAAGTTTAAGATGAAAGAGAATCGTTACCTGATTTTTCGCCTCTCTGAAGTCCTCCATGTTCAATGGCCGAAGGACAATAACTCTTTCCTGTTCAACTTCCTCTTGTGCATTCCCAGCATCTGGGGCATTTTCTACTGTTGATTCTTCCCCTTGTCTACCTTGTACATCTTTATATGCAGCTTTCTGCTTCTTCTTCTGTAAGGAGGAAAACAGAATGAGTACTCATGAGTCAACTATCATCATAATGAACACACCATTAGACTTATTGTTACCAGAGTCTTCAGTCTCTCTTTCTGAATTAACTCTCTGACAGGCCGGTAAGCAGCGGTTGTGCAAAGGTTCTGTATTGCAACCATTCAAAGTGATGGTGAATAATATAGCAAATGCACCAATGGAAGATTATTAAAACCATTGAGAATAACATCAGAAAATATTATAAAGCATTAAATACCTTCAAATCACTTCCAGTATATCCTTCTGTCATAGTTGCTAATTCCTTGAAGTCAACTTCATCATCTACCTTTTCTTTTGCCAATAGAGTTCTCAAAATCTTCTCCCTGTTCTCTGCTGATGGAAGCCCTACCATAATTCTGTTTATCAAAATTTAAAAATATATATATTTCAGCAATATTCCACTCATAATCACCATACTCTGTCATCTAATTGTACATCCCACAACTCAACATACACTAAAACAGAAGTAGTAAAAGAAGAGAGCAAGAGGAACTAGGAAGAGATACCTTCTTTCAAATCTCCTAATAATGGCTTCATCTAGATCAAAGGGCCTATTTGTTGCAGCAAGAACAAGGATGCGCTGATCTGGTTTTGTCATAAGGCCATCCCAGTGAGTCATGAATTCATTCTTTATTTTCCTCATGGCTTCATGCTCTCCAACTCTTGTGCGTTGGCCAAGCATGCTATCGACCTCATCAACAAATATAATAGTTGGGGAGACCTTAGCTGCCAATGTGAACAAAGCTCGAACATTCTTTTCGTCTTCACCAAACCATTTGGAAGTTATGGTAGACATGGATACATTGATGAAGCTTGCTCCAGCCTCCCTTGCAATGGCCTTAGCCAGCATTGTCTTTCCTGTGCCAGGTGGACCAAACAGCAATATTCCTCTACAAGGCTTCAGAAGGCCTCCGGTGAAAAGGTCAGGCCTCCGTAGTGGAAGCATCACTAGTTCTTGAAGGGATTCTTTGGTCTCTTCTAAGGAACCAATATCATCAAATGTCACATTAATCTCATTTGCTGCTATTACCTCTGGCCTTATTCGTTTCTCAAATTCATTATCTGGAGGAGGTTCCTATAAGGTAACAATGAGGCAATTTTCAGACATAAAGGTTATCAATAATGAAATTTTCTTTTTCTTATAAAATCAAAGGTTGAGGCTTACAGCAACTTTGGGTTCTTGAGGAACTGAAGTTGCATTCTCGGCCTTTGCCACTGAAGCTGTTGTTGCTCCTACAGTTTTCTTTTCTGGAGCTGCATTTTCAGACTTCGCTTCAGGCTTCACAGCAGCAGCTTCCCCTTTTTCCTTCTGTATAAAGGGAAGGACCAAGAAAATAAGCGGGGGGAAAAAAACGTGGATACAGACATAATACATTATTTGACTAGACATACTCCTCCATACGTTACATGAAATTTAAAAAATGAGGTACATTGTTTCTAGATGGAGAATATGTGTGGCTTACTATAGTTTTTGTTATAAATATATATTAACAAAATTATAGTTCCAAGCTTAATAATGATTAGACATTGACAAATGATGCAAACCTCAGACTTCACATCTTGAGCTTCCAATTTTAACGTGTCTCTTCCATATGACTTTCCCTCTTGGAATATACTCAATGCTTGAGATAAACTATTCCACAAAAAAATATATAGTAAGAAAATGGGGAAAAAAAAAAGGCAGTAGATGCGAAGAAAGGCTGTCAGTCTTAGGCTCACCTGTTGCATGAAAGAACAAGTTTGCCATTTCTGTACTCTGGGTCTTTGTTTTTCATTAAATGATAAGAAATTGCTGACACGACAATCTCTTCTATGTAGTTACTAAGAACCATTGTGTCTGCCACACAGATGGAATCTAGATCGTCACAATCAAGATCATTTGCTGCAAGTACTTCCAAAATATGGTTTTTGTTATCCTGAACCTGGATCTTTTTCATGTCTTCTTCCAGTTGAGTCTTCCAGCTGACAAGATGTGATTCATCACCTGGAGGTCTAATTTCGATGTTGTAGGGAAAGACTGAAGTAAGTTTCTCATCTACCTCACCGTAGTCATTACCAGGATCCAGAACTCGAGAACCGAGAATCAGAACTGGTCCAGAGAGTTTCTCCAACATTTTTTGTAACAATTTATAAGTCCTTTGTGATCTATTTATCAACTTATCAACATCCCGCAGATACAGCACTATGGGATAAGTTTTTGACACATAACTAAGGACCTGCAAGAGCAACTTCCACTTGTCATTTTCTTTCTAAAGAATATCATCTACGGCCTTGCTTAATTTCAAAAGTATAGTAAAATACCAAACCTGACAGTTCCATCTGTTACCTTGTAAAGAGATTGTATAAGAAGTTTTTCATCAAAAGACCAACTGGTTGTGCGCCTAAGAGGACCTGAAGTGAGACGAAAATGGAACAAAAAATCACAAGAAAGAAATATTGACCAAGTGAGAATGATTGTATGAACTATTTTTTTCAAGCCAACAACCATCATTGATATCATTGCATAAGTTCTTGAAGTAACCTGGATTAGAAGGAGCATTCTGCATGGCAAGGCTACTGATATTTGCAGAGGCAGAAGCATTCCGACGAATGCGAGGAGGATTGCAAGATCCATCAGTTCCCCTGCAAGTATAAAGGAAAAAGAATGTACTAAGAAATGATAAAAACAAACTAGAAAAGAAGTTAATTTTGTTATGGTGGTCAATACATTATGTAGTCTTACATTGATCTGAGGTCCATGCCACTGCTTTGTCTAATGATTTTTCCTGCAAGTAAAAGCCCCTGGTCAGGCATATGGATCTTACAATAATAGTTCATGTTTAATGACATTTACATTAACCAACATACAAATGCAATGCTAATGTCCCAGTAGACAAGAGAAGGAAAAAGGGATAAGTACTTTGTTTCTTGATTTCCATATGCAGGCTCATCAGAAAAATGGAAAACATGAAACAAACCCTACTTAAAGCCAATTGTATCAGTCTTCCTTCCCTATTTAGTGTCCGAAACCTTTCACAGCATGTCTTCTGAGGTTAAAAATATCATTTATTCTTACTTTCCTCATTTGCAGATATAAAGCAGACTCTAGAAACTGAAGCATGTGCAGCCAAATCATGCATTAGTCTGTACCTTTAGGTTCCTCCTTCTGTGGAAAGATTGAAAATGACCCAAGTAAGCCAGATAGTCTCTCCAAAGTTGACTCTGAAGTGGACCTCTTAAAAGCCTACAATATGACAATAAATCAGGTTGTTTAATATTAGTTCAAGAAAGAACAAGTAAGTACTGAACAGTCATCTATGATATTAGGAAACAGATTTCTGTGAGAGAATTAAGCATTAAATGATGTAAAAAGTTGATCCAAAAGACAGGTAAAAGAAGCAAAAGAGAAACAAGAATCTTACGGATTCTTTATTGCCAGAACCATATCTACTTTGAATCTGCACCGATGACGAACCAATCATTACATTCATGAGCAAAGGAAGAAAGCATATATAGAATGACACAAAAATTTCTCACAATTACCTTCAATGAAAAGTCGGTTAAATCCAACAGAAGCAACTTTGCTTCAAAGTAATGAGCTAAAGCTTTGGCAAGCACCTGTTGGTAAAGTTCTGTACAGAAGAGGGGAACGAGTAATTACTCTGAATGTGACTGTAAATACCAAAAAAAAAAAAAAAAAAAATAATCCTTTCTCAGAAAACAAAGGAACTCCGAGCAAATTACCTGCTGGTCCAGAGAGTAGAATCGTCCGGCTTGCTGGAGAAAGATTACGTGTAAATTTGGAGACCTCAGCATGTTTTAAATGGACATAAGCAGCACTTGTCAGCAACACGCGAGTCTGCTCACTATCATCATATAAAGGTTGGAAAGGGTAAACCAGAACTGAGATTTTTTATGTTAAAAGAGAAAAGAACTACTAACTCTATGTATGATCACATCAAACTTTCATCTGAGTCCAACTAGATGTGGATGGCTCAGGATCAAGTAAAAATGCTTTCATTCGATGAAACTCCCATTTAATTAGCATTAGGTGATATTTGATATATGTTATTCCCAGTAAGAAACGTGTCCGTGAGATAAGGAATCAATGGTTAACAGAGTAAGAAAGAAGAAAATAGTCATAGAAATTATAGTCTTGACAATTTCAAAGAAACGAAAAGGCCTCAGAACAAGAGATAGGGATGTAGGAAAGATTCAACGTAAATCATCGCAACAGATTATTTACCACCCTCTTATCCTCCGGCCAACAGAAGAAGCAGGAGGGAAACAAAGGTAATTATGCACTCAGGAATAATAGAATTTCACATAATTATTACGAAGGCATTTGTCAATCATGTGAGAAAAAGAACTTAGCATAGGACAAACAGATCTTGTATTTAGGCATGCCAACAAGCTTCTACCTTGCTAGAGAATTAATATTTAGTTACGCTAAGTAACCATAATCACAGTAAACGAAACAAATTAACAAACAAGACGGAAACATGTAAAGAATAAAACAGGAACGAAGATGTAAGCAGCCCAGAAATGGATAGTGATTGAAACATCAGTTTAGCAACACAGAAACATATGAGAAACCAACTATGAAGACGAAATAAATGAACTTTCAAAACATGAAGACGAAAGGTTTAAGAAAGAATTAGTCGTGACACGATATGTTGCAGGGTATCTAACCTGAGATAATAAGGAAACTGATTAAAGGTGACTTTGGTTTCTCTGGCATCAACAACTAATCGAAGCATTTCTTGCTCTATCTTTCCACAGTAAGGGCGTTTGAGGAACAAGTATTAGCTCCCCATTTGCTTACGTTTTGCCCAGAAGCCAACCCAATGCCCACCCCAACTCCCACACCAACACTTAACGCTGAGATCAACAAGCCTTTCTGCTCCATTTCTTCCCCAGAAAAGAAAAAGAATAAAAGGAGAGAACTTTTTTATCTTATCTTCCTCTTCTCTTGCCTTTCAGAGGAAGTAATTCATCAAGTTTTGATTTTGAAGCAGGAAGAGAAACCCAATGGCGGAAATTGAAAAACAGAGTAGGGAAGAAGATTGAAAAGAAGAGAGAGAAGAAGGATGTCCCCGAAGCACGGGACGATTGTGAAGCCGTGTGGCTGTTTGTTTTGAGAGAGTGGGAATGAAGAAAATGGCGAAATAAACGGATCCCGAGAGAGAAAAGTTTGGCGTGGCTATGGCGGCCAAGGCTGAGGTTGGTGGTTGCATGTTGCGACGCTCATTGCTTCAGATTTTAAAGAATCTGCGTTGAGCGAGATAGGTGACTCATGCATCCCGCTATGTTACGTGTCGAAATTTTGACGGTTTATTTGTCGGTTTGACAGTTTTCTTTTTCAACATTATTTCCCGTATATAAATACTAAAACTATTTCGATTATCATCATCTCGACCCTTTGCTTTTATTTCGGCTCTCTCTTTCATCCTAGTGTATCCGATAAATGGTAGGGGTGAGCAACAAACCCATTACCCGTTAGTCCGCCCATAACCCATGAAATTTTAACCCATTTAAATCCGCCCAATTAACCCAAATAAAAGATTATAAACGGGCGGGCTTAAATGGGCGGGTAGCCCATTAAACGGGTTGGGCTATGGGCAAGGTATTGGGCTACCCATACCCGCCCATTTAAGTTTTAAGTTTTTAAAAATATTTTTATTCTTCATTTAATTGATGATATTGTTTCTCATTCATATTTTATCAAACCTTCATACTTGTCTAAGTTTTTATTTTATCTTTTAGGTAAAAGTTGGAACTTTCAAAATTTATGAGACTTTATGATTGGTGACTATTTTTATGATTTTATCAGACTTTAATTGTTTGCAAATTTAAGTGAGGTTGTGTGATTGAATATGGTTGATGTTATTTCATATTTGATTTTCTATTTGGCATGCAAAATTTATTTACAGCTTCATAAGGTTACATATATAAAATAATTATATTGAAAAAAAATTTAAAAATAAATGGGTTATCCCATAACCCGGTCAGCCCAAACGGGCTGCCCCGTAACCCATTTAATATGGGCTAAATGGGCTACTACCGGGTTATGGGTTAGCCCATGCCCATTTATGAATAAATGGGCGGGCTATGGGCTAACCTTCGGGTTAATCCACCCCGCCCATTGCTCAGCCCTAATAAATGGTAGTGTAATAAAACGCTAAGGGTGGTGGCGTGGTGCCTTATTTTACTAAATTTGGAAAGCCTACATTCTTTTGGAAAGAGGCTAAACAGGCCTGTGAAATTAAATAAAAAAAGGTATATTTAGGTAGAAATAAAATCATAATTTTAAAAATAATTTTAAAATATACAAAGTAAATATATGAAAGAATTTATCTTGATTCATAAGAAAATACTACCTCCAATTCTAATTATAAGAGCTAATTCACTAATTTGAGAAAATTAAGAAAATAAATTAAGTTAATTATTTGTAATAGATAGGTATTATTTTTTCTAAAACATCATTGCTAATCAAGTGTATTGGCTAGAACTACCATTATTAGAAGGATTACCTTAGAAAAAATGCATAAATATGAAAGACAAAGTAGATTGAGGTCTTCTATTTAGGATCAAAATAAAAATCAAATAAGATCTTATATTAAAGATCGGAAGTAGTACCTTTTAAGAGCATTTATATGGTTTTCCAAATGCCTCCAAAATATCAAGTGGTTTTGACTCCTGAGTTTAGAGACACACTATAACCCGAGTCACATACCCGAGGATTAATTCAGATGCTAAAGATGAAATGAGTAGACTCCTAATGTACATAGGTTATAAATCTGCCAAATTATTTTTTCCCCACAGTTAAATTTGCCAGCTTTAATACAACTGACTACAAACTAAATATTATATTAAGAATATGCATGTTTTTCTTTTCTTTTTTTTTTTGGCTAGGAAAGGTAGTATGAATTTAAGAATCCAAATGGAAGACATAAAATAATATTCTTTTTTATAAGTAAAATATTTTAACCACCTTTCTTTTTTCAATCTGATTACTACACCTTCCATTTATTTAAATGGAATGTGTTTGTAATTAAAAGATATATTAGATTTAATTAAAAGGGTTTATGTGTATATTTGTTTCAAAAGTTTTCACTCAATAACACTAAGAACTTGAAAGTATTTTTGGGTACAAATTTATCAAGCAAATTTAAAATTATAGCAATTTTGCTCCCTTGACTAATAAAATAATAACATTGACCGTCAACATTTTTAGTGATAAGGCGCAAAATTGTTATAATTTTAAACTTTTAGAATAGATTTGCACTAAAAAAAAAAAGAGATCTTTTGGGTGCCTAGCATGTTGAGTAAAAACTTTTGAGCAAATTTATACCTTAATCCTAATTAAAAATTATATTAAAATAAATTTTATTTAGTAATATATCCCTCCTCACACTCAACTTTGTCTACTAATTTTTTGTTCCCTCTCCTTTCTATTTGACTATATTTTCTCCCTTCATTTTCGCCTCTCTTTATTCTTTCTCTCGCTTTTCCTCCATAAACCAAATAAGCAACCAAAAAAAAAAAAAAAAAAACTCTGATCCTCTCGTATTTTCTGCTAATGTTTTTTTGTCTCAATTCTTTCTCCCCGCCAAAAACGTGGGGTAACTTCGTTCCATGGGAAGGAGGATGTATTAGCCTTCTGTTTAGTTGTACGTGCGCGTCATATGTTCCATAGAATTGAGAACTAAAAGTATCGTAGTAGCATAATATCTTTTTATAAAATTTAAAAATACTAATACATTATGAAAAGGTATAGCCTGATGCGTCCAAAAATACAGTTCAGAATGAAAAATATATTAGAGGGAATAATTGAGAATGAGGTATGGAGGGGCGGTCCTATACCAGTTCACAAAGCTATATATATATATATATATATATATATATACACACACACACAGAGAGAAGCTCCTGTTCTTAATATAAAAACTAGATAACTAATTTGAAAAGATTAAAAAAATTAGATAAATTAGTTATTTATAACAAATATGTATTTACTTCTTTAAACTATCTTTATTTAATCATATACATATTAAAACTACATTTAGGTGAAAATATCTCATAATCAATAAGAATATTTTTCAGAGTACATTATAAATTTGAAAGAGAAAGTGAATTAGGATCTTATATTTAGGACCGCCAATTAACTCTTATATTTAGGAGTAAAGATATTATATATATATATATATATATCAGTTGGGTAAATATGATAATATATACTCCTCCGGTCCCTAATATAGGATCCAATTGTTAAGTTGGTTTTGGTCCTAAATATAAGACCCATTTCTCATATTTATCAATTTTCTCTAAATTATCCCTATGAATACTCCCTCAACCATAATCAAGTAGAAGAGGAATGAGAGGTATTAAAAAAGATGATTATGGTATTTTAGGAAAAACATGTCACATTTCTTATAATTAACTAACTTACCTAACTTCTTTAATCTAATCAAATTAGTTAAATAAGTCGTATATTAAAGATACTCCTCCGGTCCTTATTATAAGACCCCATTTGACTTTTTATTTGGTCCTAATTATAAGACCCTAATCCATTTTGTCTCTTATATTTATGCATTTTTTTCCAAGATAATCCTTCTAATAATGATAGTTTTAGCTAATATACTTAATTAGCAAGGATATTTTAGGAATGACAACACTTATTTATTATAAATAACCAACTTAACTTACTTCTTTAATCTCCTCAAATAAGTCAATTGAGTTTTATAATTAGGACAGGAGGAGTACACACTTAAGAGTTTTGGGCATGAAGCAACTCTTTACACCCCACGCAAAAGTAACACTAGAGGAAGCCGAGAGAGAGCGAGAGAGAGAGAGAGAGAGCTTTTCAAAGGAGGAGAGTCGTCTGTTATGGATCCCTTGTAAAAGAACTGACTCCCACAATCTCTCCAGTTTACGCCATGTACTTAGGTCGATTGCACACACATATTCGGTGTAACAGTTATTATTTACAGAAGACATTTTGGAATGTAAATTTTGGTTATGTATATATGTTATGTTAAATAACCTATGTCTTTCATCTTCGTTCCCCAAAAGTAACGTATCTGAAGTTTGGAGGTCATTATACCCTGTCACCATTTATTTAAACTAAGAACCCAATTATTATTCTCCATTGTTTTCTTTCATCATAATCGGTACTATGGTGAAGCACCAGAGAATCTTACTTGTTTGTCGTTCATTCCCTCCTCCACCACTTCCGATCCACCTCCGCCTCCTCCTCCTCCTCCTCCCCCGCCTTTCTCGCCACCGCCTCCGCCGCTGTTCGAGTAGCTACTTACAAGAGTAGCAGCCACTGAGCGGTGCCTCTGTTGTGTCGCCATCGACTACTACGCCCTTAACACTAAAGTTCATATTCGATGACAGAGACAGACATCGAGTAGGATCCGACCCTTCCTCCACCTCTTACTTCAGAAAAGCCTCCTCTCATTACATTCCGACACTAATGGTTAAAATGTTTATTATTATTGAACAATATCGTCCAATCCAAGAGTTGTGAGATTCAACTTCACCAATCCTTAAAAAAAGAATTAGCCTTTAGCTTCACGTCAGGTTAAATTACATCCACAAAATTTAACACTTAAAAATCATTTAATCCTTTTAGAGGTAGCAAAATAGAGCGAGTAAGCAAAAGAAATAAATTAGAAAAGACATATGATATAAGAACAACTAGCTAGTATAACAAAATTAATTTTAAAAAAACTCCCCTTGTTAAACGATGTATAACAAATATAACCGGTCTTAGAAGTTGACCTTATTTTATAAAATTTCGAATAGGTATACTGGTGGGCAACATAACTAGTGTAAAAGTTACTTTTTCTTCCCTAGTTGTAAAACAGGTAAAAAGTAAAAACTTCTAAAATCGAGTATAACTTAAGTGTAGAATAACCATTTTAATTGGTCTAAAAAATCTTTTTTCTAGTAGTGCATTAGGCAGTTTTTAAAGAAAATGGAGAAAACTATCTTAGTAAGCCGATATTTTTTACTTATTAAAAAATAATAGTGAATGACAAGAAAGATAGCAAATAATAATAGATTTTGCATTTTCAACTTCTAAAATAATGAAAAGTATAAATAGAAACAAAATCCTCAGAAAGAGTCATAAAAAGAAACACAAGGAAAGATTGTAGGCTTCATCAGCGGTGTACTGACATAATGGATGTGTGCATGCATATTAGTCGTGTGAAAGGGGGAAAAAAAAAAATCTATACTAAATTTATTTTATTTTATTTCCTAGAAATCTTTCGTTATCTTCATTGACAGGGAATAAAGGAATCCAAATCAGTGGGTGAGGTATGGGAGGTGCTGCTGCCCTTGATCTGCGGGGTGGGGAGCAACTGGGGAAGCAGGGAAGGAAGACAGAACAGGAATGACGACAAGAGTAGCTGTACCTATGAGGTACTAGTAAATAGAGCCACGACCTCCAATGCGAACCGCGCTGTATTACGAGAGTGGCTCAAACACAGACGCCTGAAATCCCCATGTAATATTTTTTATTTTTTGCAAAAATTTTAGTCAAAATTATAATAAAGTCTTTAAGAAAAAATAATTACTAAAAAAATTTAATAATAACTTAAGCAACTGTAATAACAAGTTTTAAGATAGAAAACAATAACATTTAAGACTTACTTTGTAATTTTTTTTTTTTTTAAGATCCCATTGTAATTCTTTCAAAATTTTAGTCTGAGGTTTAGTCCACTCACCAGCTTCGGCTACACAACTTAATCGCTGGCACACACCGCCCTTTGTGTAACCTTACTGAGCCTAGGTCATAGGTTGAAGTAAACCATTGACCATGCGGGAATTAGCTCCAAATCCCGTGCTCTATCCAAGTATGAGATGCCTCTGCCAACAATCTCGCTTTTTTTGGTGAGCCTGTCCAGTCCTTTAACCACTGAATCCATGTAGAAGGAGCACTTCCATGTGATCTGGAGAAAGTATGTGTGTCGTATTTGAGTGTGTAATAGGATAGTATTACCTCTTATTCTTGAAATAAAAGTTAATTTCACACTCAATTCGGTTTTAAATTTAAGATTTAAATTCACTTTTTCTTTCACATTTATTTTTTTTAACGTCATCCTTATAATAATTATACATATTAAATATTTCATCAAATAGTAATTTTAGCTAATACATATTATCAGTAAAGATATTTTACAAAAGATAATACTTATTTATTATAAATAACTAATTTAATTAATTTTTTAATCTATTTAAATTAATGAACTAGTCGTTGTATTAAACATAAGATGTAGTGTGTGTATGTGTGTGTATATAAATCTGCTCTCAGAGACCCAGGTGGCTCCACAGTCAGATCAACTTGTATGCTCTCTGGTTTAACCCTTCTTCAATACGAAGATAGCGGTTGAAAGTACTAGTTTATTATATTTTGCAGGAGAGGCGGCATCAAATATCATAAACCGCTAGTATCATGAATGGGACGTTTGGATGAAACCAAATTATGATTGAAAAATAACTTTTAGAGAATAGATTCTAAGAAGAATAGGTTCTGAAAAAAATAGATTTTCTGAAAAAATGATTCTGATAAAGTGAGAGTGTTTGGATAGTTGTTGTTAAAAGCACTTTTCATATACACAAATTACTAAAAAAGGCATACAAATATGATAATTACATAAAAGATAAATTTTATAATATATTTTAATTTGAAGAAATAAAATTGTTAATAATATATTTTTAACCAACATAATTAATAATATATAAGAAAATATAATTAATAAATAATTAATATATATATTTATTAAAAAAAAGATTAAATATATTTATAGAAAAATCAATAAAAAAGTGATGTAATAATTAAGATGTTGCATCGATATGGAACATTTATAATAAGTTTTTTTTTTTAAACTACATATTACTAGTCTGGTCGAAGCTTTCCTTCAATAAAAGTTTAAGACCTTGTCTACGTATTAACTCTCTAATTAGGTTTTACATTAATGACCAGAATAATAATCTTACATTTAAGACTAATATTAACTTTCCAATTAGGTCTTACACTAAAGACCGGAATAATAAATTTGTTAATTTCTTTTTTGCCAACATAATAAACAATGTAAAAAAACATATATTAATTACTATATCCAATTCTAAATATAAGAGCTAGTTGACTAATTTGAGAAAATTAAAAAAATAAGTTAAATTAGTTATTTGTAATAAATAAGTGTTGCATTTCCTACAATATCCCTATTAATCAAGTTTATTAGTTATAACTTGAAAAACGATAGATAAATATGAAAAATAAAATAGATTGAAGTTTTATATTTAGAACCAAATAAAAGTCAAATGAGATCTTATATTAAAGACAAGATGTAGTAATTGTTAATATGTGTATATATAATTATAAAATATCAGATTATGTTTTTAGAAAAATAAATAATTGTTTTCAACCAAAAAAAGATTACTGTAGGGAGGAGAGTTGTTCAAAAAGCAAAATTTTTTTGTTTATTACAAAACCTTGGTTTTGATAGACAAACCATAGTTTTATTATAAAAATATGGTTTTAAAAAATTAATGGGTGTTTGAGTAATTTTTTTTTTAAATCATGATTTGGGCAATCATCCACGCACCCGGAAGTAAGTCACAGAACCCAATATTTGCGAATAATGTCGCTTTCCGCATTTCTCTTGTTTCTGTTTTCAACAACGTCCTATCCTGTATTATGAGGCTACGGACTTTGTAATTACTTTCTTTTTTCTTTTCCCGGATATAGCTGCCTGGGACTTGCACGTGACACGGAAGGCGGCAACCAATGGCAGTGCGAGTGCGCCTGAACTGAACCTCACTTTGTGATGATTTCTGTGTTTGGTAGTGAGCGTTGCGTCTGCAGGGCAAGTTGCTTGAAGTGGATGAAGCACGACAACACAGGCAAGCCCCACAATGAGTTGCTTCAACTGTACACATACATCACTCCTATTCGCAATTTGATTTCTCTGCTTCTTGTATCTATTTGTGTACAATATTTTCTCTTGGTAAGATAATATTTCCCAATTACATCTAATACTACCTCCGCTCCTTAATATAAAATCCCGTTTGACTTTTAATTTGGTCCTAATTATAAGACCCAAATCTATTTTGTCTCTCGTATTTATACATTTTTTCTCAAGATAGTCCTTCTAATAATGATAGTTCTAACTAACACACTTAATTAGTAAGGATATTTTAGGAATGACAACGCTTATTTGTTACAAATAACTAATTTAACTTACTTCCTTAATCTCCTCAAATTAGTCAACTGGATCTTATAATTAGGATCGGAGGTAGTACTACTTATGATGCATCTAGCACACGAAACATTCCAAATCATAAATAAAAGTAAAATATTAAATGTAAACAAAAAGTAACAATAGGGAAAAATAACATCAAAAATATTAGATGCACCACATGTAGATCATAAATAAGATTAGAATATTGAATGTTACAAGAAAATAACGTTAGGGTTTTAAATGTTACTCCTCCAGTCCTAAATGTTATGCTTAAAAATAAGTCTTAAATTTACAATCAAAAGAATAACTTTGTCCTTTTTTGTGTAAAAAAAGTAAACCTATTTGATGTTAAACGCTGTCAACTAACTAGAATTTTCATCCGTTTAGAATTTCATCCGTGTTGTATCCCATACGTGGAAAGATTGTCCAGAGAATCTTTTCCCTTCTTCTTCGCACTTTTTGACCCAGCAGTGTTATTTTCCTCCTCTCCATCTCCCACAGCCTCATCATCTCCATCACTGTGTTTGTGGGACCCTTTGCGACTCATTTTGAAGAATAATTATCATTCTATTATAGAATTTCTATATATAGTGTAATTATGAATATAATTATAAAATATAACTTTATATATACAAGTATTGTATATAATTAATCATTAATTATGAAATATAACTATATTTATTCAATTTTGATAATTATATAATTTTAAATTTATATATTAAATATCATTTATAGTTATATTTTATAAAATTTGAAAAATAACTTTAAAAAAATAAGGATAAAATCGTCCATAAAAAAATTTCAACCCTCTCTTTCTTTTTTATTTTTTATTGATAATAGCCCTCTCCTTCATTACTTAACCAAACAAAATAACACTAAAATCCCTTTCCTCTTTTTTTTTTTTAGTTATTGAAACCTCTCCTTCATTACGTAACCAAACAAAATAACACTAAAATCCCTTTCCTCTTTTTTTTTTTAGTTATTGAAACCTCTCCTTCATTACTTAACCAAACAAAATAACACTAAAATCCCTTCCTCTTTTTTTTTTTTTAATTATTGAAATCTCTCCCATTCCCTCTCCTTCTCTCCCTTCTATTAAAATCCTTCCCCTCCCCTTTCCTCTGTTAAACCAAACACACCTTAAAGCTTATAGAAATCAAACTAAAAATTCCCAGGTCAATGATGAGCAGGGTCAAATTTTTAATAAAATTTGTTACATTATTTTATAGATTTGCGCGTGCGTGTATTAGAAAAAACGTAAATAGTACTACAACTAGAAAGATAATAGCAGCACCACATTAATTTTTCATGATGCAACTGGTCACAGCCGTTTCTACAGTAACATTACGCAGTAGCTAGAATATAGAAGAGAATATAATTCTACAGCTCAAATTTCTTTATTATTAGATATATTTTTATTTTAATATTCACCTAGTTTTTTTTAATGTAACAGTGAAACATGAAAATCTCAAAATAAATCTAATAACCAAAGAACCAATATCGAGAAAACAGAGTATCTACAGAGCTGTATTTGCGTAGCATCCTGAGTGATGGTTGGTTAGTGAACAAATAACCAAAATGTAATTACAAGAAGACAGACTTGAAGACGTAATCTTTTGCTCACTCTTTAAGCTGCAGAAAGAAGAATTTTATCTATTTCTCAAATTTACACACAATCATCGTTTACTCAGCCACCGTGAAGGTGAGCACATAATAGATATGAATAAAATGGTCCCAGAAGAAGAACCACAAGCTATATGGCGCGCGAGTGTTCAGATTAATACCGTATTGAATCTGCGTGAAGACAGGCAATTCCAGCTGAGTTTATTAACGATGTCTGTTGTTTGCGAAGTCCGGGTTGCCTCTCCTCATCATGGCTACGAACTCTTCGTAGTTAATTTTTCCATCCTGCGACAAAGCTGAGAATTAGCCGCCTTGCAGAGAGATAATTTCACAGGACTATGGGGTTGTTAAGAACACAATCATCATCATGTTATACTCAAAACTAGAATAATTTTCCCATTGCAATGGAGAATATGTAAAGTAAACCTTCAAAAGAAAAAGTTAACAACAAATATAGACAGAAAAATAAAGGGAAAAAAATAGTTGCATACTGCTTAAAATTATTGTTGTGAGAATAGTGCCAACTATTTTCCTTTTTCTTTTCGGCTTGGAACAACTGGGAAACACACTCACTTGCATGGCATCAAACCTGCAACATCCCCTCAATCGGGGAAGTGTTGGTTGCATTGTGGCAACATGCCACTGGCAGTTATTTTCTCCCAATAGAGAGAGAGACACACACACACACACACACACAAATCTAATTTTTATTATTCATCACTATTCACAATGGCTATCCAATATATACGGTTAACATGTATATGCATATATAATACTACAAAACAAAATCTAAAAAATATTATCCATTGACACTATGGATTGACAAAGTCATTAGGAACAGTACATGAATAACAAAAGCTAGATTCTATTCACATATAAATTAGGAGACAACTGAATTAGTTGTATTTGATATATTGATATCCAAAACATCTTGTGGCATACAATATCAAGGGACAGATGACACGCCATTTAGGTGAAATAAAGCGCCCTTTAAAAAACTAGAGATATGACATTCATAAAACATTATTTCTTATATATGCTTTTATAGAATAACATTTACTCGCCTTCTTTTACAAATTTCATTTGCCATAACAGACAAGTAAATATTAGAGAATATGAAGATATCAAGGCACCAAACAGTTCCTTTATGAACGTCTATATCTATAATTTAACAAAATATGAATGATAGCCACCAATCAGAAGGAGAGAATGTCACGTCATTAGATAATACTGCCAGAGGGCTAAAAGACATCAACAATAATCTATACCTAGAATGCTTCCAGAATTAAAGAATTCAGTTCTGTTTAATTTCTTTCCACCACTACTACCTAGCATGAAGTTTACAGTTCTATGACCTCAATTATAATCTTTAACGCGTCCAATTAAAACATTCGCCCCAAGAAAAAAAAAACGTCCAATGAAAACATAAGACACTTGACCCTGACGATATCCATTAATATATTCATGTATCTAGTCTGTCTATTATTAAAAACTTGTTATTTTCAACAGAACCGCTTTTCTGTATTTATTTTGGTCATTATTTATTCATTTTTCTTGGATAACAGACAATACGTTTGTGTGATGGGAAAAGTGATTGACACAGTATTAAAGGGCAGCAACAAATATCTTCACAGGTTATAAATAACCCTAGCGTTGCTGCAATTTCAAGAACTAAGTTATAGCCAATCATTGCCCAGGTATGCAAGGATAAATGTAAGCAATGGAATTAAAGCAGAAAAACAGCATACATTGTCTGAGTCAACTTCAGCAATTATCTCCTTTATAGTTTTCTCATCACCCATATTATACTTCCTAAGGGCAGATTCCAACTCTTCCTTGGTGATATACCTGTATTTGCAGAAGCCAGGAAAAAGAGAACCAACACATCATTCAAAATCCAGAATGGTCAGACTGGCTAAATTGCTAGTTATGAAAGAAAACATTGGATCAACCCGCTCTTATCCTTGTCAAAATATTCAAAGGCTTTGTATAGGTGGTCCTCTCTTTCCACTCGATTCATGTGCATGGTAGCCGATATAAACTCAATATAATCAATGGCTCCATTTCCATCTACATCAGCCTGAAAACCAGAAAAATATGTTACATTGACATATTGAAAAACCATCACAAGACTAATAACCACATTATCAAGCAGCACTAGAGATAATATTCACATCCTTTCTACTTTGTTTTATGTATAGATCATACAATATAATTGGAAATTGAAGTGGCTCTATAGTGGCAGCACACTGATGCACAGACCATTATGTCTAAAAATTCGCAAGGCTAGGTTTGGCTACAGAAGATGACAAGAAGACAGTAGATAAAATTAATGAGTTTGCATTTAACTCAAGATCTTGACAACGGACAGAGGAGATTAGATGCAGGAAGCAAGCTGAAAAGTGATTTAGCCATGAAAGATATTATACTGACCCAAATGGACTAGTAAGATCAAAAGTTCACATATCAACAAGTTATCCGAGTAAATAAAATAATACAAGTTCAGAAGAATATTTAAGCAAAATATTTAGAGCGACTAATAATCAAATGTTAACCAGTTATGGGCCTGAAATAAAATAGTTCCAATGCTACAGAAGATCAGTAGTGTGCATAAGTATGTCAGAACATATCTCAGATCAAAATGTACATTTTGCAATCATCTCCATGAATGAACTGATATACTTCTTGCTTCAGGTCAAACTTTTTGAGTCCTTTAGGGCCCATTTGTTTATGAAATTCTACAGTGGTTGTTTAAGCTTTTGAAAATAATCGGAATGAAAAAGGCAGATTTCTATTCATTTTGAGAAGCTACCTTTGGAATGGAAATACTCCAAATAATTCAAATGGTTTTTTTATGAATGGAAAAGATTCAATATCTACAAATAATTAAATAATAATCACTTTTTCATAATTGTAACCAAATATTAAAAACTTTCTGCTTTTATCAGAATCTCTATAAAATAATTTGCTTTTCATAAAATCTTTGAACCTTCTAAAAATCAATTATTTTTTAAGCTTAAACAAACAGACCCTTAGCATTTTACTTCTTGCAATTATCTTTCTTCTGCGTCCTGTGGGGATTGGATTGCGGGTTACCAAAGAAAAAGTGAGAGAGGTTCTTCCTTCTGGGGATTGGAATAGACCCAAGCTGAGGTTCTGGTTACCTACTCATGTTGTGAACGCCATTACTTGCACGAAAACCATGAGAGAGATCAAAGTCCAAATGGAAACCACCCTCAGATGGTAACTGCACTGTAAAATCTGTTATTTGTTTTTGAGTGCAGGTGAAAGTGAAAGGAACAGGTTCTACAGGAGAAAAAAATCATGGAAGCTGAAAGTTCTGGAGAAATACAAGCCATTACTTTGGCTCATGACACATGAAACAGTACACACAACTTCTCTTAGATATTGAAGAGGCCTACTGGATACTAATCAATGTCTAAGGGGTTGCGATGCTGAAGAAACTGTGCTGCACTGTTTCAAGATTGTAAAGAAGAAGAAAAAGGGCAGATGTTTATCATGCCTGAATTATGGATAGAATGGGTAAAGTGAAATCTTGATAATGAAGTAGGGTGCAGTGACATAAACCAGATCCCATGGAGCACGCTTTATGCATATATTTTTTGGGATATTTGGATCACACGTTCCAATGCCTTGTTTAAGACAAATGGTTCAGAGGAGGCTATTAACAAGATAGCAAGCTATTGTAAAGATCAACAAGATAGGTGAATACTGTTTAGCTGCAACAGTATGAGAAGAAAGAGCAACGAAAGTGGGATAAAAAGGAATAGCCAGCAAAACTACGTCAAGCTTCAAGTGGATGGTTCTGTCATGCATAATGATAACAGTGCTTGCGGAGGAATTATACGGAGCACAGAAGGAACATGACTGAAAGGTTTGTGCAGCAAAGTGATGACAATGCCTCCAACCATTACGGAAATAAAAGCCATTACCATTTGTCTGAATATCTGCCGCAATATGGGTCTTAGAAATATTAAAGTTAACAGTGCCCAAGGCTTTAATCTGATTAAGAGGGATAACGCGGAAAGTCATCCTACTTGTAAGCCTTCTGAGAAAGCTAGGAATTTATTGTACAGCGAATGGGATGTTTCTTATAACTGTGTTTGTAGAGAATGAAATTTTCAAGCTGATACTCTAGCCAACTTGGGACATTCTTCTATGGAGATTTGGTGTACCTTTGATCATCCATAATGAGGTTTGATGGTGAAAGGAGAGAGTAAAGATGAGATTGATCATAAATATCTTTTTTGATTAATGATGCAGCTTTTCATTCAAAAAAAGCTTCAGAAATAGGGGTGTGATCTTACCTCCAATCAGACATTCTTCTCAAATGAATATTAGCGGAGATCAGATCTTCTGGAAGCACCATAATGCTACAATAAAAAAGAAAAAAATCTTACCGCTTCCATCAACTGCCTTATTTCAGGCTCAGAAAGTTTACTACCCAGTTTGTGGAGACCAGCTTTTAATTCATCAAAAGTTATTGTTCCACTGTTATCTGTGTCCATGGATTTGAACATTTCCTTAAACCAATGATTTCTTCTTCGGAGAGGTTTTCTGCAATTACCTGAATAAAATAGAATGCATAATTTTAGTACGGATTCGAAGGATGAGATTTCACAGTTGAAGCAAAAGGCTTTCATGATGGTTAAATAGTCCATCTTCTATCAGGTTGACAAAGGAGGAACCAAATTTTCTGGCAGCCAAAGCAGCAAGAGCATTTAAACCCTTGATCTAGTTCAGTTACCTTCTTTTTTGCGGCCCTCCTATTAATATATACTGTTCTTTGACTTCAATGCTTTCAATCTAGCAGTAATTTCAGATATTTTGCCGAAACCTTAGTATCAATGATAAATAGTTTTGCGACAAGATTGATGACAAATGATAACTTACCTTCAAAGCTACTTTCTTTAGCTTGTTCATTGCCTGGAATTGTTTCATTCTGGATAGAACAGCAATATCAAGTGGCTTATCAGATGCATCCCCATCTTCTCTCATCCAAGGATGATCTGAATATTTATTTGCAGAGCATCTTATTACCCAGTTGATTTGAAGAAGCATAATGCCATTTACAGCCCAAATGATCTTAAGACGCACCAAAGATAAGGAAGAAGAAAAGAACAGGACAAGCACAGGCATGGATGTACGTGATATTTTATGTTCCTCGAGCTAGATAACTAACCAACAAGTTGCAAATAAACAATCACATTGAATCCTTGTCAACATAAAGGCCAAAAAAGGGAGATAAGTGGCATTTACTTTCAAACTATGACATCAATCACAAAGTAACTCATGCATACTACTGTGTGCTTAAAAAGGCAAACATACAGAAAATAAATTACATATGAGATGGGGTGGGTGACAATAATAGAAGCAAGCGATACAACAGGCATAGAAAAATCAAGGTGCTGTGTAAGGATAAAAG
>NW_021632669.1:0-27450 GCF_004799145.2 Neltuma alba | reverse complement strand
TTCTTCGTGCCCCATGAAGTTAGGAGTTGATAAAAATAAAAATAAAACTATCAATTACAATTATTTACTACCAAAAGAAAAAGAAAAAGACACATCACTTATAAACTAGTTGAAAAAAAAGATCAAAATTAAGAAGGTTTTATAACTTGGAAAGAAGTTAAATTAGTTTTTTTTTTTTTAAACCTGGGAAGAAGTTAAATTAGTTTAAACTATACAAATATAGCATTGATCTTGTTTTGTATCAATCACTACTTAAACTTATTCCAAAAAGAAAAAAAGGGCAATGCCTTGCAGGCGGCCGGCCTTTACTCTCCATTCTTGGTCGAAGGATCAAGAACGTCCTCTGACAATTGATCATATAAAAACTCGAATTTGAACACTTGTCTTCCGCCCTGACCTTCCGTCATTAAAGACGATGACGAAGCAGGAGGCTAACAAGGGCAAAATGTTTTAGTTTTTAAAATTTTATGATCAAATTTTATTTTTTTATTTTTTGCTAGCTAAAATTTTATTATTGGACACTAGTGTTGGTGTGGGGTGGGTTGGGCTTTAGCATGAAATGCTGAGGTGAAGTATTGGGTGGGTTACTTATATATCATGTGATTATATTTCTATGCAACGATTGATCTATTACAAAAAAAAAGTTGGCTAGCTTACCAATTCACGGGCTAACCTATGGTAAAGCGAGCTCAAAGCGCACCTTCGCTGGTTGCCCACCATTTCAACGCACGTATTACCAACTCTAATCTTGATATCATTTATATATTGTATTACCTACAGTCATTAATATAAGAGTTTATTTGGTTTTTATTTTGATCATAAATATAAGACCCAAATCTATTTTGTCTATCATATTTATCTATTTTTTTCTAAGATAGTTCTTATAATAATAGTAGTTCCTGTCAATACACTTGATTATTAAGGATATTTTAAGAAAGATAACATATATTTATTACAAATAACTAACTTAACTAATTTTCTTAATTTACTCAAATTAGTCAACCAACTCTTGTATTAAGGATCAAAGGCAGTATATTATAACTAAACCCATGCTCTGGTTTAATATTACAAGATGTAAAAAGGAAAGAACATAATCTTTAGAGGGAGCAAATAAGGCACTATGATGAGGATTATGATCATCACACCAATGGAGGGATGAGGTAAGAACCAAGTTAACTTTCTTTTTTAGATGAGGATCAACCTCCATACACATTTATATTAAATTAGGAAAAAAAATTAAAATACCACGTGGTGCCTCTACCAGTCACCATGTCATCACCGACGATGATCGCCGACCACCTCCATGTGTCCTTGCCATCTCGGTGACGATCACCATGTGTCTCGTTGCCACCTCACCTTTGCCTCCCACGTGTGTTGCCACCTCACATGTCATCTTGTGACACCACGTGTCGCCACCACCTAAAGTGACTTTTTCATGGCTCGAACCCGGGACCTCATCTGTGCACGCGTGTGATTTTACCAGTTAAGATGCAATGAACATGTTGACTTACTATGCAAAATTATATATATAATATTCTTTTACACAAACAATATTATATACATATATATTATTAAAAACTAAAAATAAACTACATGATAATTTTAATCATAACTATTTTAATGACAAAATAATTTTTAAATATTTGTTTTACTATTTATGTTATAATGTTTTATTTTTTGAAAAAATATTTTTAATATAATTTTAATTTCCAATGACACTAATTTTGAATTTTAAATCATAAATAATTTTTTCATTAATATTTTTAAATTTTATTTTTTAATTAACATTGATAACATATCCAATTTAATTATATATATTATATTACATTATATTATATTATCTATATGTGTTTTATATATTTGATGAAGACCATTTATAATTAGTAAAAAAATCTAGTTATTCAAAAAAATAACTACTATAATAAAATCTAATAAATTATTCTATTAAAAAAATTAAATGATTTGAATAGATTATGGTAAACAATATTCTCCTACTTAGATATGTATGTATCTTATGTAATTTATTTTCTTAAAATTCTTTATATATACTATTTGTTTTTGCATAGAAGACCAAAATAATCTATATCATGGGTATTAATTATATCATGATTAAATTTTATTGTTTAATGATTGAAGTTTACAATTCACTTCAATATTAGTTTGTGTTCATATAAATTCATTTTTTGGTTTTGAAGTTCTATTATATAATATATCTTTCAATATATTGTACATATGATAAAATTATTTTTTTTATATCAGTTTGTATAAGAGAGTTATTAATATTCTTATTATATTTTTTAATTATCATTAATAATCAAGAGGAATTGATTTTAATGAAATATAAATGAGTTTTCTAAGAAATTGTCTTTCTATTCTCAGTATGTACCTAATGATGACATGAATGATGATGATATCTTCATTAACACTAACTCCACAAATGTATGAATTTATTTTATAATTCAAAATATATTTAAATCATTATATTCTTAATTATGTTATTATATAAATCGTTGTAAGATTATAATCTAAAATAATGAAATTTAAAATTAGTGACAGAATAGAATCAGCGACGGAATTAGTGACAAAGACTTCTGTGACAAACATTTTAGTAACGGAATTAGCAACAGATATTTGCGACGGAAAAATTCCATCGCTATATATTTACTGAAGGATTTTTTGATGGATTAGCGATGGATAGAAATTTCATCACTAATCCGTTGCTAAATTTAGAGACGGAATTTCCGTCAGTCATCCATCTTTCTGTCACTAATTCCATTAGTAATGAGCTATTTTTTTGTAGTGTAATAATAAGAGATAATTGCAGATAATGGGGATAATAGAAAATATTGGGAGATAAGGGAGATAATGGTAGATACATAGATATTCATAAAGACATTATATTCATAAGACCCCTTTTAGATGTCCATAACTAAATATGTGCCTTATTAAAAAACTTCTACTAAGAAAAACCCTATGGGACAAAAACTTAGTGGAAGAAAAAGAGTGCAACATTTATTAATATATTTCATAGTGCTGCCTTGTCAAAAACCTTACTAGAAAAACCCAATGGGAAAAACCATAGACAATAAAAAAAAGAGTACATCGTGCATTTACTCCCCCTCTTGAAAACGTCAGTTGATATCCTTGAGTCTGCGAAGTCCAATGTCATGAACAAGCCTCTCGAACGTGGTGGCTGGAAGTGACTTGATGAGTAGATCTGCTAAATTTTCACTAGAACGAATTTGTTGGATATTAATCTCGCCATCTTTTTGAAGTTCACGAGTGAAGAAGAATTTTGGTGAGATATGCTTTGTTCTATCTCCTTTGATGTACCCTTCCTTTAATTGGGTGATACATGAAGTATTATCTTTGTATAGTATTGTTAGGATTATTTTACCAAAAGACAAGCCACAAGTAGTTTGTATATGATGTATTAAGGACCTTAACCATACACATTCTCCACTTGCTTTATACATCGCAAGAATCTCTGCATGGTCAGATATTATGGCTGGTATAGTTTGTTTCACAAATCGCCATGAAATGGCTATACTACCACATGTGAATAGATAGCCTGTTTGTGATTTACTGACATATAGGTCAGACAGAAATCCAGCATCTGCATAGCCAACAAGATTGGCCTTAGGTGCATTCAAATAAAATAGTCCCATGTCCATTGTACCCTTCAGATAACGAAAGATGTGTTTAACTCCATTCCAATACCTTCGTGTTGGTGAAGAACTATTCCTTGCTAGCAAGTTAACTACAAATGATATATCAAGTCGCGTATGATTAGCAAGATACATTAGTGCTCTAATTGCACTAAGATATGGTACTTCTGGATCAAGTAGTTCTTCATCACCTTTTTCCCCGATCTCTTGAGGTCTAAAAGGGTCCTTATCCACCTCCAAAGATCTTACAACCATTGGAGTACATAATGGATGTGATTTATCCATATAAAATCGTTCTAGGACATTTTTTGTATAAGTTTCTTGATATACAAAAATTTCATTTTTCAAATACTTAATTTCTAATCCAAGGTAAAATTTTGTTCTTCCTTCATTTCAAATTCTTTCTTTAGGCAATTCACTATCTTTTCAAGCTCTTTGGGAGTTCCAATAATATTTATATCATCAACATGAATAGTGATTATAGTGAACTCATTTTGTGATCTTTTCATAAAAATGCATGGGCATATTGTGTCATTTTTATACCTTTCCCTCAATAGATACTCACTAAGCCTGTTATACTATATTCACCCTGATTGCTTTAATCTATATAGGGATTTGTTTAACTTAATTGAGTATCATTCTTGAGAGTTTGAATTGTATGCTTTTGGTAATTTCAGTCCTTAAGGAAGTTTCATATAAATGTCATTGTCAAGTGAGCCATACAGATAAGCTGTAACAACATCCATTAGATGCAAATTGAGCCCTTCATTTATTGCTAGGCTAATCAAGTATCGAAAAGTAGTTGCATCTGCTACTGGTGAATAAGTTTCTTCAAAATCGATACCAGGTCTTTGTGTAAACCCTTGGGCAACAAGTCATGCCTTTTATCTTATGATTTCACCCTTTTCATTTCTCTTTCGCACAAAAACCCATTTATACCTAATGGGTTTTGCATCTTCAGGTGTAGAAACTATTGGTCCAAAAACTTTTTGCTCTTCTAGTGATTTTAATTCTGCCTTAATTGCATCTTTCTATTTTGACCAATCCTTTCTTTGTTTACATTCACTAATTGACTTAGGTTCATGATCCTCATTATCATTCATCACATCATGTGCTACATTATAAGAGAAAATATCATCGATGTTGACTTCACTTTGGTCCTATCGTATCCCATTCATAACATAATTAATTAAGATCTTAGCATTTATTTCACATATTTTAGGTATCTGACTTTCTTTGAGAATTGGGACGTTAGCATTGTCTAATGACTCTTCTAGAGTTGCTAACTTTTATGAATTATTCTCGACTAGGTTATCTATACTTTTAGCTCCTTTTTTCTTTTGAGGATTTTTATCTTTGGAATCGATGGCCCCACTTCGCTTTATGCTTGCTTTATAATCATTTACAATTGGTTGTCCAGCAGGGACATCAACCTTAATAGGAGTATTAATAGCTAGAATATGTGACTTTATTACTCTCTTCAGGTTAGTAAATGCATATGGTAATTGATTAGCTAAACTTTGTAAATTGACCATCTTTTGAACTTTTAGTTCACATTCTTTTATGCGAGGATCAAGATAAGATAGTGATAATTCTTTCCAACTAATGGCCTTTTCCAAATGCTTATTTTCTCCCCTTATTGTTGGGAAATTTAACTCATCAAAATGACAATCGGAAAATCAAGCCATGAACGAATCTCCTATTGACAGTTCTAGATACTTTATTACAGCAGGAGATTCATATCCAATATATATTCCCATCCTTCTTTTAGGACCCATCTTGGTATGTTGTGATGGAGCAATTAGAACATATACAGCACATTCAAAGATTCTTAGATGGGAAATATTGGGTTCCTGACCAAAAACCAATTGTAAAAGGGAGGACTTGAGATAACTTGTTAGCCTGATGCAAATTAACATTGGTGCATGCAAAATTACATGTCCCTAAATAGAAATTGGGAGATCTGACCTCATAAGTAATGGTTTCACAATTAATTGTAAGCGTTTGATCAATGATTCTATAAGTCCATTTTGTGTGTGCACATGAGCCACGGGATATTCAACATCAATCCCAAGAGACTACAATAATCATTGAAAGCTTGGGAAGTAAATTCACTAGCATTATCAAGATGTATTTTCTTGATGGTAAAATTAAGGAAATGTGCCCTTAATCTGATCAATTGAGCCAATAATTTTGCGAATGCCAGGCTACATGAAGATAATAAATAGACATGCGACCATCTTGTTGATGCATGAATCAAAACCATAAAATACCAAAATGGTCTACATGGTGGGTATATCAGTTCATAAATATCTCCCTGTGTGCGTTTTAGGAAAGTGAGAGGCTCACTTTCTAGTTTTCCTGGTAATGGCTGAACAATTAACTTTCCCCTGGAACATCCATTATATGAGAAAGCATTGGATTGTGGTATTTGTTGACTTTTCAATGAATGTCCACATGAATTCTCAATTATTTTTTGCATCATAATTGTCCCGGGATGGCCTAACTGGTCATGCCAAACATTAAATTTGTTATCATTTATAAACTTGTGGTTTATAATGATATGTACTTCAATTGTACTAATAATTGTGTAGTACAAACCAGAAGAAAATGCAAGCTATCTTTCTAGTGTGCATTTTTTACTAGAGGTTGACTTTGTAATAGCAAGATATTATTGATTTTTCTCAATTGTTGTTTCGATATGGTATCCATTCTTGCGGATATCCTTGAAACTCAACAAATTTTTTTTAAACTTAGTTGAGTAAAATGCACTATCAATGTATAATATTATTCCTCCAAGTCACAATATATTGGCTCTTTTAGAGCCTTCAATTAATTTTGCACTTCCAGCTATAGTTTGAACGTTGGCTTTTTGCATTACCAAAGAAAAGAAATACTTTTTATTTCTAAGTATTGTATGAGTTGTTGCACTATCAACAAGACATAAATCTTCATAATTGACGTCAATAAGAGCTATTTTTGTTACAAGGAACATAGTCAAGGGAGGGGAAGGAAGAACAAACAACATTAATAAAAGGAAAATACTCATAATTTTATTAACTTGAAAAGATAACAACATTGAAAGTAGAAACTTCATAAAAGAAGATGAAAGAGGGGAAAAAAAAAGCTAAGTCATACAAATTTAACTTCACTAAAGTAAATTATTATTGAACATTTGCATCACCAATCAGGTGATCAATCTTTCCATTAGGATCAGCAAAGAAATCAGCAATATCCAAATGAGTGACATCCATGTTGCCATAATCAGAATCGCCCTCTTCATCAACAAAATTGGTTTCTATCCTTGGCACTTTGCCATTGCCTTTACTTTTATTTTTAAGCGATTTTTGATAAAGGTCAACCAAATATTTAGGTGTATGACAGGTACGTGAGCAGTGACCATTCCCACCACAACGAAAATATTCAGAGTGGTTATTACTTCCATTAGCCTTTCTTTTGTGATTATCATCATTTTTTGCCCTCTTTGAGTAGGAATTGGAATCACCTCGATTATGACAACCACCATGTCCACGGTTAATGCAACAACCATGTGCACGTCCATGTCCTCGTCCACAAGCATGTGTTGGTCCATTTACTACTATATTCACTTCTGGGAATGGAGTAGATCTCATTGGATGGGATTTATAATTTTTCATTAAAAGCTCATCATTTTGCTCAGCTACAAGAAGGCAGAAAATTAGTTCAGAATATTTCTTGAAGCCCTTTTCACGGTATTACTGCTGCAGGAGCACATTGGATGCATCAAATGTGGAGAATGTTTTCTCTAACATGTCTTCATCGGTGACTTTTTCTCCACATAATTTCAATTGAGAACTAATTACAAATATCATAGAATTATACTCACTAACAGATTTGAAATCTTGTAGGTGCAAGTGCATCTATTCATAATGAGCTTTCAGTAGAATGATAGTTTTCTAGTGGTCATACCTTTCTTTCAAACTGTTCCAAAGAATGAGTGGGTCTTTAATGGTCAAATATTTCATTTTTAGTCCTTCATGCAAACGATAGCGTAAAAAGATCATGGTTTTAGCTTTTCTTGATTAGATGCCTTATTTTCTTCCTTAGTTGTGTCTCCCAGACCATTGACATTTAGGTGAATTTTTGCATTTAGTATCCAAGATGAGTAGTTCTTCCTAGTAATGTCAAGAGCCACAAACTTAAGTTTTGTAAGGTTTGACATGATAACACTATACAAAAAGAATATAATATTTAAAAAAATAGCATGTATTGAAATCACACTGCTCTTCGTTAATGAGAAGAAAAGAAAAAGAATCATAAATTACCAAAAGGAAACAAATGAAAAGAAAATTAAATGAGAAAGGGACAAAATTTGGCATATTGTCTCCATGGATATAAGCATTTTAAAATCATATTTATCAAATAAAAAATTAACAAATAAACAATAAATGTTTCTAAAAAATAAATATATACATGGCTTCTAGCCATTTAATAAAATAAAATCAAATTTGAATAACTTCTGATCATGAGTTAAAAATTATATGGCTTCTAGCCATATGTTAGAAAATCAAAATTATGACTTTTGATCATTAAAATAGAAAAATCAAAGTTATATTATGACTTTTGATCATTAAAATAAAAAAATCAAAGTTATATTATGACTTTTGATCATTAAAATAGAAAAATCAAAGTTATGGCTTCTGGCCATAAGAAAAAAAAATAAAGTTTTATTGCTTCTAGCCATAAAGTAGAAAATAAAGTTTTATAATTTATGGCCATAAAATAAACAATAAAATTTTATGGCTTTTGATCATAAGAAAGAATAACAAAGTTTTATGGCTCTTGACTATAAAATAGAAAATAAAGTTTTATAGCTTCTGGCCATAAAATAGAAAAATTTAAACTATATGGCTTCAAGCCATTTAGGGGGAAAAAAAAACTCATATTGTAGAAGAGTATAGAGGATATAAAATAAACCATGAAACATAATACATAGTAATAATAAGAATATCAAAATATTATACCTTTATTAGAGCACTCGTGCTGACAACGTATTGTAAATAAAAAAGAAATAGAGAAGAAGAGAGGATCAACAAAAGAGAATATTTCTCATTCCATTCAAGGGTATTCAATACATTAGACATGGCCTCTATTTATAGGCGCAGCTTTACATGTTTAATAGAATCTACAGATTACATAATAACAAGAGATAATTACAGATAATAGGGATAACAGAAGATATTGAAGATACTGGGAGATAAGGGAGATAATGGTAGATAAATGGACACCCATAAAGATATTATATTCACAACAAATTAAATTTTTTCAAAGCCCATAATTATTTTTAAGAATCAACTAAGTATATATAGTTTTTGCGGATCAAAGGAGATTGAAGTGAGACATTATTCATTACGAATGAATATTATGATATATTTTAAATTTTATGTTGATATGCTATCAAAATTTATATAGAAATTAACTGATGTTTAATTTCTTTTGAAATATTAATCACTTCTAGATAGACTTTTATTTAAAATATATATGTTTATATTTAATAGTAATTTTCGAAATAATTATCAATATTTAATTTGTATAATATGTTGTATTTTGATCTTTGAGAATAGTTAGGATTTGAAAATATTATTATTTTTTAAATATTTCTATGTATGATACAGCGTTTTTAAACTTATTGTAAAAAAAATTATATATAAATATATGATAATTAAATTACCAAAATATATACTCCTTCCTGTGTTTTTTTTGGTAAGATCTCAAAATTTAAAATTCTTTTAATCCTTTTTCTAAGATCCTGCTCAGAGGTGTTTGAAGTTGAAAATTAAATGTATTTTTATCAATTTTGCTCTTGATTAATTTTCTAATCCCTCTCGTCATCTTTTTCTTATATTATATTTTCTTTTATTTTTTATCTCATTAGTATTTCTCTCTCTCATTTACTCTTTTATTGAATGAGCACATACTTAAAATTTTTTTGCCAATTTTTATATATTTATTGTTTTAAACTAATTTTAATTTTTTTTAAACGTGTAATTTAGTTAAAATGATCGGATCGGAGGAAGTGTGAATAAAATGTCAAACATAATTTTTGAGTAAAGATGTTAAATATAATTTATTAAATATAAAATAAATTAAAAGAACTAGGTGAGCGACCCTCCATTATTCTACAGACTTTTAGAAATGTTATCATATTATTGTTTCTGAGTATTATGACTGCTAATACATTTCATATCTTACATTTTATATTGATTATGATATTGATCTTCTGACCAAAATTATCAATATGCAATATTAATATCATTATATAATTAATAAAAGCTTAATCAACTTTCCTTTTTCCCCTCAAACCATTGTCAATATTATTTGGTAGACGTGACAACTGAACACCCACTGTGATCAAGTCCACGCGGCTAGAATGCGTGTTCGCACACACTTGTATACTATACATAAATACACGCCTGAACGGGCTGAATCTGGCAGTAAGATTGATTAGTGTCTTGTAGCATAGAAATCAAGATTCGAATTTTTGGCTAAAACACAGGCATACATTTATTACTCAATAATACTTCAAACATGATTATATTGTCTTTTTTCATTAAAACATAGTTATACTCTTATTAGAAACAATCTTATTTGAAATACTATCCAACATTAAATGTGACTACTTTTTTCAGTATGGATTCGAGCCTAAACTCACCATATTGTGAGAGATTAGTTTTTTTTTTGTAGACGCAATTCCCGTTGGTTGATTATATTATCTTTATTAGGATGATACTTGTACCTAAGAAAAATATACTCTATATATGTGTGTGTATTTTTTTTTATATGCAAATTTTAGGAAAGGGGTTAGGTTCACCCATGATCCAAGAGCAGGGCACCTAACGTTTGATTCATTGGGGCTCGTCCCTATAGGTATGGGAGTATGACAAGCAAACCTTTTTTTTTTTTGGCCTAGTAGGTAGGAATCACCCAGCTTCACTATGCTATGGAGATGCCCCTAGCACTGTGACTGGAGCCGCAACAAAGTGACACTTCTCAGGATCAAACCCTCTTTTTTTGATGAGAGAGTCCGACCCCTTCGTCAACTGAACCCATGAACGAGGGGTGTATATTTGTTAATGCTATTACTACCTCTGATTCTTAATCTCTACTTAACTAATTTAAAAAAATTAAAAAAATTAGTTAAATTGGTTATTAATAACAAATGTGTGTTTTCTTTTCTAAACTATCTGCTATAATTATGTGTATTTGAATTATATGGATATTTAGGAGAAAAAATTATATAAATTTAAGAGATAAAATAAATTAAAATCAAGACCAAAAAATAAATTAAGGTCTTATATTAAATTTAATCTCTAATTAATTCTTATACTATGCACCCGACGTAGTAATTAGTACTTCAAAAGTCGTCCATGTGGCATCATAACAAATCAAGGATCACGTTCCCCATATCTGATTATTAAATAATGTTCAACTGCTTAAACATTGAGGCACTTCGGCATAATGCAAATAATTTCGTAACAGACAAAAAACTTAAACTGAGCAATTAATTAGAGGACAAAGTCTGCTTTTCTCATATAATTGACGTGACGGCCACAAATTTGACCCAATAGATATGCACATCGAAATTTGCTCTGTGCCTCAATATATAATTGAGAAAATCAGCCTACGCGATGATATATTTTATATAAAAATAAAATTTTAAATATAATTTCTGTTTTCTGTAAAGACTATTTATGACGCTTTATGGATTTTTTTCCAGTTTAACTCAGATAAATATCTTAATATACTTTTATGTTTATGTTATATGTTTTTTGTTAATATAATTATTGATATCTAAAATTTGGGTCTATTTTGGTTTTGATTCATCAAATTTTAAAGGAGAAATTTCAGAAAAATGATTGTTAAATTTGAAAATTCCCAAATGATCACTACAATAAGCAAAATTCCAATTTAGGTGTGGTTGAAATAACTATATTGTTCTTTATTAAAAAAACCATCAAACATTCTCACTAATCAGTTGGTTGTAAGAGCTCCGGCACCGGCAGTGTCACATCCCAAATTTTAAGCCAGAAGTACTGGAATTAGCCTGAAATGGGCAGGCTATTAAACCTTTTTTGGCAGAGGTCCCAAAGATTCCCTAGAAGAATAAAAGGATTCCTATGGACTATATCGCAAAGGGAAAGTTTTCTGATACTAGAAAAAGAGGAACTTAGAGACTCAAAAAAAGCCTCAAAGCCCAAGAATGAGAAATAGAGATAAATGTAAGCTAAAGGTTATGTTGGAGGCCTCAAAAAGGTGAATTTTGAGGTTAAGCCAAACTAGGGGCAAAATCATAATTTTACAAAGTTTTAGGCTGGCAAGGGCAAAAATGAAAATTATGCCCAAAAATCCCAGAAAATATGAAATGATAAGTTAAGACCTGAACACCTCAGAAAAATTTTAGAAAAATAGCAATAAGTTTAGAGGCCTGTATAAGGCTAAAAATAATGAAAATGCTCCTAGAAGAAAATTATGAAATTCCTAGGGTTTTGACTAATTTGGAATATTTTCAAAAATGAATTATTTAAGGTATAGGTAGGCCTCAAATAATTAGAAAAAAATGGAAAAAAAATACTTGAAGAATTATTACAGGTTTTAACAATAATTCTGTCCCTAGAAAGCAAAGAAGTTAGCTTTAATAGAATTTAAAACCTATTTACGTACTATCTGGGGAAGTCAAAGTCAAATGTCTAAAGATTGACTTTTGACTTAAGAAAAATTAAAGAAATTCCCTGTGATGAATAAATAGTATTGGTACCCGGAGATAGGTTCTCGGAGTCGTAGACCGGTAGAAAGAATTCGGTCAAGTTCACTTCGAAATAAATATTATTAATTATTTAATTATTTTAATAGAGGAACAAGGGAAGAGCATCGCTCTCTCTTTAGACATGTTATATAATACCATGTGGATTTATTTGATGTGAGAAAATGGTACCAGAACATGTCCCAGTTGTTCCCAATAAGTCAAGACCCGAAAAAGTACTCTATACGGTGCAAAATGGCAAGATAGGTGAAGCAATGCCTAATGGTTGTATTTTGCATGAATTTTATATTAATTTCCTCCCTATTTTAATGCCAAAATGATGAAGGAGATAAGTGTACAGTTAGATGGAAAAAAAAAGGTATTACGTGTATGGCTGGATGCAAGACACGTGTACAGTCGGATGCAAGACACGTGCACGATTGGATTGGGGACATATGGCTTGATAATGTAAGTATGATGTCATCATGATGAGGTAAGCATGATATCATAGGACACTTGTCACCATAAGATTAAAAGAGAAAATGGACAGTCCAAATCAAGCCACATATTTTTAAGACCAACAGCCCAGATTTAGGCTTGTTTTCTATAAATACCCCTTCCCACCCTCATTTTCGTCCAACCTAGAGGAAACCTAGGGGAAGCTCTGGCACAATAGTTCTAGAGAGAGAAAGAAGAGAGAGAAAGAAAGGCCAAGTGGTCCCATGCAAGATCAAGCTCTAAAACAAGGTATGTTCATGGTTTTTGATGTAGTTTTCACTACTCTTGTTGTTGTTGAGTTTGGTTATGGATTTTAATGGTTTTTAGGAGCTCAAAACCCTTGGGGGGCATGTTGCATGAATTTATTAAGTGTGAGGGGAGATGAAATTGATGTTAGAATAATATTCAAAGGCTTAAAAGGAGCACGAATTAAGTGGTTTTACGTTGAAATTAGTTGAATTTCATGACTATGTAACTTGAGTTATATTTCAGTCAAGGCTAGTTCATGGGGAAGGATTTTGATTTTGATTATTTTGAGCTTGGAAATAGATTCTACATACAAAATTTTGTAGGAATAGTATGTGGAATTAATTTTAGAAAGGTTGGAAATCATGCTCGAAAGTTAGAAGTCAATATAGTTCAAAGAAAACAAAGTGTTGATGTTGTTGATTGCCATGGCTCTAATGAATTAATGGAAATGATGTGTTGATACATTTATGGTCATGAGACATTGAGGAAGATGAAGAGCAAGCAACCTTAAAGGTTGGTAGCAAAGGGAGCAAGAGGAAGTAAAGAGAAAGTTTAAATACACAAGACAGCAAACTTTACTCTACTCTTATATACTTGCTATTTGCTTACATATATGACATGTTCTGTGTTTATATGGTCTTATGAACTCATGCATTGTGATTGTGAATATGTTTGAAATGTGTCATAGGCCTATGTGTTTTATGGTTAATGCATGATGATTACCAAACATGTCACTATGTTATAGAAATGTTAAGTTGCAAGCATGTTATGAATGCCAAGCTTGCTATGTATGTTTGGGTGGTTATTGTTTGCTACTGAGATCCTCTCAAATCTCATCCCTCCCTAACCAACCATTTAGGTCAATCAATGATACACAATGATTGCATGAAGGAGAGCATGAGAAGGAAGGAGAAGAAAGTGGAGAATTATTCATGTTAATGATTGAAGCTATTGGTTAATGTATAATTCTCCTATTGTTTAAATTGTGTATATGAATGCCAATGATGCAATGTATTTGTTTAGAATTTTTATGGCATGAATGGAAAGGTATAATAATGAATGGGAAAGGATAGGGCCAAGCTATGCATGCCAAAACAATAAAAAGGATTAAAGCACGAATTGTCTAATGGATAAAACGTAGGTTTTGGAGCAGCCAGCTTCCAGCTCTAGTTGACCTATCAAATATATGATTTAAGCCATGAAATTTCTTATACTTATTGTACACATTCCAAACTTTAAAATAATAAGTAGATAACCTCAATTGGATGTGTATACTAAGAGATACGAATTTCCAAAATTGAGACAAGAAATCTGAAAGATCCAGAATTGACCAAATGAGCACTGATTTTCATGGAATAAACTGTATGAATTGAGTAAGGATAAGTCCAGTTTTATATTTTTGTCCTGTAGAGAATTGAAAGAGCTTCGAGTAGAATTTTGGAACACCTCAATATGATTTTTATAGAATTAGTTATCATTTTTAAAGTTAGACCTGTAATTTGAAATTTAAACAGTGAATAATAACCCGAGAATTAATTGCAAATCTTCAATCCACGGGCTTGTTTCATGAATCGCTTGAACCATAATGCTTCTAAGCACATACTCTAAGGAGTTAAAGGAAGGATGTTTCAGGCAACCACCACCGAAGTTCACATAAGTTGCCGGTCGCTAGAGCTTTGATGGTTGGTCGACAATCTCTGGTGACCAGCAACTATTTTTTCAAATCCAATAACACAATTAACAACTTCTTTAATGCTCCTAACAAGTTTGATATCACCATTAATAGCAGGTTTTTCAAGGAATTCAAAATGTGGCATTTCAAAAGTGATATTTTTACAACTTGAGTAACACAATTAACAAATCATATAATAATATTAGCAACTTTCATAATGTTATTAACTGTATGATCTAAGAGCTTTTTATAATTGAGAGATTAGTCATGACGTCATAAATGGGGAATTTTTTAGGTTCTATAATATGGTTAACAAGTTCTTTAACGTGCTAGATTTAAGGTTTTGATGATAACAAGTTAAGGACTCTATGTTTTAGTAAGTTGATTGATCACCTGATCAATCAACGATTTATCGATCAATTGATAGATAAAGTTCCTGTGTTAACAAGAAACTTAGCAGAAATGATAATCGATAACCTGATAGAGAAATCAAATTTGTATGTATTGATCAATCAATTGATCGATTACCGTTAATATTGTTTTGTATAGAAGTTTACAGAAAATTATCGATCAATTGATCGATAATCTAGTGATCGAACAACTGACAAATAATGGGACACAAGTTTCAGTAAGTGTTTATCGATCACTTGATCGATAAAAGAGTTATCGATGAGAAGACAAATAAATGGTAAAACTTCCTACTCTTGTTGTGTTTTGTTCTAATCACCATTTATCAATCACTTTATTGATCACAGCTTTATCGATAACCTATTCTGTCATTGCATAATATCTCACCTGCTTATCGATATTTTTCTTCTGGTTAAGTACTTTTGAAAATTACTTTGTCGATCACTTGATCGATCCACTGTTTATTGATAAAATGATCGATCATTTGAAGAGTCAATACATGTTGTGTTTGTTGAAACTGAATCAATTTCAACACCTCTAGATGATGATGCTGAGATCATTCAAAATTTTGAAAAATTGAATTTGAACAAATCCTCAAACAAAGTACTTTCAGAAGAGTCTTTAGAAAACTAGGATGATTCAAATGAACTTCCTTCATAAGAAAACTTAGAATAGCCTAAAGCTTGGAGACATAATAGAAATCATCCTTTGGAACAAGTCTTTGGTGATGCTAATGAAGGGGTCAAAACCCGGAGACAAGTGTTCAATTAAGTACATTTTTCTGCATTCATTTCACATATTGAACCAACCAATATTGACGAGATTCTATCCGATGAATTCTGGATAGTAGAAATGTAGGAAGAGCTGAATCAATTTGAAAGAAATCAAGTTTGGAAATTAGTACCCAGACCGAATGAGCATCCGGTCATAGGCACCAAGTGGGTGTTCAAAAATAAGCTTGATGAATCTACACAAATCATCAGGAATAAAGCCAGACAAGTAGCTAAAGGCTATAATAAGAAAGAAGGTATTGATTATGAGGAAACATATGCTCCAGTAGCTAGATTGGAAGTCATACGAGTACTCTTAGCCTTTGCTTTCATTAAGGATTTCAAATTATATCAAATGGATATTAAAAGTGCATTTTTGAATGGTTATATCTTGGACGAAATTTTTATTGAACAGCCTCCTGGTTTTGAAGATTCTATTTTTGAACATTTTTTATTGATCATGTCTACAAACCGAAAAAGGTTTTATATAGTTTAAAACAAGCTCCTAGAGCTTGGTAAGAACGATTTAGCAATTCCTGATAGAAAAAGGTTTTGAAAGAGGCATAGTGGACGTTACACTTTTCATCAAAAAAGTATAAGAGAACTTTTAATTGTTCAAATTTATGTGGATGATATTATATTTGGAGCTACCAATGAGGATCTCTGTCAAGAGTTTGCCAAGCTAATGCAGGGTGAGTTCGAGATGTCAATGATGGGAGAATTGAACTTCTTTCTGGGATTGCAAATCAAGCAAAAGAGAAATGGCATATTCATATCTCAGACGAAGTATCTCAAGGAATTACTAAAGAAATATAGATTAGAAAATGCTAAAAGTGTGAAGACTCCTATGAGCTCAACCATCTCACTTGACGCAGACGAGAAGGACAAGGACGTGAATCTGACTAAATATAGAGAAATGATAGGGTCATTACTCTATCTAACAGCAAGCAAATTAGACATTCAATTCAGTGTAGGGATGTGTGCAAGATACCAATCAGTCCCCAAGGAATCACATGAAGAAGCTGTCAAGAGAATTCTCAGATCAGGTGCTTGTACTAGAAATCCTTTTTTAGGACCAGCAAAAGTCATCCTCTCCTTCGTGTAGCTTGAATTTTAAAATTATACCTCAGATGTCCCAGATTTACCTATATACACTTTTTCATGGCAAATCTAATCCCTCTCGAGTCAATGTTTGACTCAAATTACCTTTCTTGTATGTCTAGTATCCATACTTACGACAATGAAATATCATAAGGGACATGTCATAGATACTAGCATAGATGTGTTTATTGCAATTAATCCTCCTTCACCCAAATATCACTTTGATATGAATCAATTGCTTTCTTAGCATAATACCTTAGATTGCATCTATCATGATCGTAGGAAACATGCTAAAGTAACAATCACTGAAACACATCTTCGTGATATTGTCAAAGTCAAAGGACATCAATGGGAGGATTGTCACGTTCCTCCCTGGGACTCACACAGCAATGAAGTAGGGATCTTTCACTTGCTTCCCTTTTTGCAGTTCTCCCAGCATATGTGGTATGAAACACATGCTACGGTGTTACTCTTTTACTATAAGAACGTATGTCATTTTGGACTTATCATTAACACTGTACAGACTTAAGTCCAGACACACTCAATATCTAAACTCAAATTCTTCAACTTTGCTCATATCTATGTTGATGTTGAAGAGTTTGTTATCTAGCTACAGGTATTATGGAAGTGGGAATTCCAAGCTTCGATCCAATTTTATTTATGTGGATCTCATCTTGACTTGCTACACTTTAGTCAAGGTGACATATAGTTTGTTTTTCTTCCTTATCATACCAGCACTCTTTGCTGCTTTACTGGTGAACACAAATGTCTCATCTTTGCTCACTCCACCTAAGCATCAAAGGCAGTTGCCCGTGTGAGAGAGCTAACCTTTTTAACTTGTACGACATACTATACGTTGTATACTTCCGAACAAGCACATAAAGTGATGACAGAAAAAATATAATTTCATTAATTATAAAAAGCATATTATATAAGGTCTTCATATTATACTTTACGCATGCCAAGGGCTTGGAAATGTTCCTTAAAAACTTTCTTGCCTATTGGCTTTGTTAGGGGGTCTGCTACCATACATTTGGTTGAAATGTATTGTACAATAATCTTTTGTGCTATATAATCTCTAACAAAATTTATACTTGATGTTAATATGCTTGGTCTTGCTATGATACTTGAGGTTTTTGGTATAGGCTATGGCTACAGTATTGTCATAGTGTACTAACACCAAATTGGTACTCTCGTCTCCAAATCTAAGGTGTTCTATAAATCTTTTTAGCCATAAAGCCTCTTGTACTATTGCGGTGCATGCCACAACTCAGCTTCTATTGAATGTAAGGCAATACATATTTGCTTCTTACTGCTCCAACATATAGTGCCATTGTTTAGCGAGAAGGTATAACCTGAAGTTGGCCTTCGTTCTTCTCATATCTAACTACATCAGCATCGAAGTACCCAACAAGGCATAGATTGCTTCCTTCGTAGCACAGTACATAATTAAAAGTGCCCTTTAAGTATCTCAAGATCCTCTTCACTACTTTCTAATGCTTTTCACTGGGGTTAGACTGGAATCTACTTACCAGTCCCACTGCATAATAAATATCTAGTCTTGTACACATTATTGCATACATCAAACTGCTAACAGCATTGGCATATGGAACTCTTTTCATCTTTTTTTTGTTAGACTCGGTTTCGGGACATATGTCAGGACTCAAGGCTACTCTAGTAGCAACTGGGTACTCATGGGATTGCAGTCTTTCATGTTAAATCCTCAAGAATCTTGTTGATTTAATTCTCTTATGAAAGACAGAGGATTCATTTTGAACGATTTCTTTAGATCTTAACTCCAAGTATATACTCTGCTTCGCCCATATCTTTCATCTCAAAATTCATGAAAGTCATTCTTTAATAGCCACCACCAAATCTAGACTATTTTCGACCAATAGTATATCATCTACATATAAGGATATATAACAAAATTACCGTCAAACCACTTAATGTAGGTGCAGTGGTCTTCCTTCATCATTTGGAAGTCATATGAGGTTATTGCTTTGTGAAACCTCAAATATCACTGTCTAGATGATTGTTTCAATCCATAAATACCTTTTAAGTTTACAAACTTTGTTCTCCTTTTCTTTTTCAATGAAACCTAATGGCTGTTCCATATAGATTTTTTTATCCAAATCACCATTTAGGAATATGGTTTTACATCTATTTGATGTAATTGTAGGTTTAACTACTTACCATTACCAGAATAAGTCTAACAGAGTTGAAACACACAACAGGTAAGAAAGTATCTTCATAATATATGCCTTCCTCTTGTGTGTATCCTTTTGCCACTAATCGAGCCTTATATTTGTCAAGTAATCCATCCACTTTTCTTTTAATCTTAAGAACCCACTTGTTCCCAATGGCTTTATGACTTTTTGGTAAATCAACTAACACCTAAACTTGGTTCTTTTTCATTAAGTCTATTTCTTCTTCTCATCGCCTTCTTCCATTGCTCCTTGGCAAGGCTTGACAAGGCTTCTTGTACAGAACAGGACTCATCATCCCCTTCTGGAGTAATTAAGAGAGATTCGCTTTCTATTTGAAAGTGTCTTTTAAGAACAGTTTCCCTATTACTCCTTCTGACAGGAGCTGCTTGCTTTTCTTTCTTTCCTTGTTCAGATCTCGGTGTTGACCTTTCTTGGCTCCCACTTAGATTGACACACCTAGGCGATTCTGGTTTGTTAATTTGTTCTGTACTGTCTTATTAAAGAGAAGCAATACGGTCAACATCTCCTCAATTAGGAAATTCAGTCTCAATGATTGTTACAACTCTTGATTCTATTTCAGTCACCGTTTCATCTTTGTTTTCACCTATAAAAACGTATCCTTTTAATTGTTCAGAGTACCTTATAAAGATACATTTCTTTCTTCTAGGACCCGATTTCCCATACTTATAGGAACCATTATGGATATACACAGCTGACCCCCAAGGTCTTAGGATGCTTAGATCTAGTTTGCGTTTTGTCTATAACTCCTAGGGTGTGGAAGTGACTAATTTTGAGGGCACAAGGTTAAGTAGAAAAGTTGTCGTTAATAAAGCATCGCCCCAATATGAGATTGGCAGGTTTGCTTGAGCCATCATAGACCTAACCATGTCTAGAAGAGTTTTGTTTCTTCTTTCAGCAACTCCATTTTGTTGTAGAGTGCTAGGGATAGTCAGTTGTCTAATTATTCCTTTTTTTTCACAAAGATGTTTGAATGAATTGTTAAGATAAATATTCATGACCTCAGTCAGTGCGTAATGCTTTAATTTTATTGTCCATTTGATTCTCTACCTCGTTTATGTATTGTCTGAAACACTCAAGAGTTCAGACCTATGTGAGATCAAATAGACATGACCATATCATGAAAAATCGTCAATAAAGGTAATAAAATACTAAGCTCTGTGTCTTACCCTCACATTCATAGGACTGTATATGTCAGAATGGATTAGTTGTAATGGATTTTCAGCTCTTGTTTCCTTACCAAAAGGCTTTCTTGTTGCCTTACCAGCTAGACAATTTTCACATAATGACATTTTCATATTTGGAATAGCACTTAGCAACCCTTCTTTGGCTAAGTTAATCATTCTATTTTGATTAATATGTCCTAGTCTAGCATGCCAGGTATTTATATCAACACTATTTGAAGAAATAGTAAAGCATTGATTATGATTAAAATCACCAACAATATCCAAAACAAAAAACTTTTTAAATAAGAAAGCTGAACCATAAAGGACTGAGTTGCTTAAAATGTCTGTAACTTTACCGTGAAAGTTTACATCAAACCTAAATCCTAAAAGACATAAGACAAAAACTAAGTTCCTAAATATATGAATTCACATAATTCACTAATACCTTTTCGCTCTCAGCCTATTTTGAAAAGTCACGTGCGAAATGGCCCATTATCTGGTAGGCAAAGCACTTAACCTTCTTCAGGTCCAGCGTCTTCTTCTTGCCTTTCTTTCCCTTCTTCTTGAATTGTTTCTTTTTCTTTTTGGGTTGAGGACCACCCTTCTTCCCTTTCTTTTGAAACTTCTTGCCCTTCTTGGAATTGGGCTTTGATTGGGAAGTGCCAGCATTCTCAGTGTAAAAAGATTGTCCAGAGGTCTTGTAAACCTCTAAATGTTCATCCTCCAGCTCCAAGTGCTTAACTACATTGTTAAAAGTAACGATGTTTTCATTATGGGTCAAATTAATCTTCATATGCTCCCATTTAGCAAGGAGCGATCTGATAACAGCCTGCATCTGCTGTTCATCATACAGAACGTGTCCAACTTCCTTAAGTTCCCTAAACATGTTGGCCATCTCTCTCAAATGTTGCTTTATAAGAGTGTTTGGCTTAAATTTATAGGTGTCAAACTTAATCATTAACATCGTAAGTTTAGTGGTAGAAGTTCCACTAAACTTATCCTCCAATGTTATCCATATAGCCTGTGCAGTTTTGTGCTTCTCAAACTCAAACATTATGTCATCTGCCATGGCACTCAGAAGCGTGATTCTTGCTATGCTGTTTTTCTTCTTCCAAACCTAGTAAGCTTCATGGTCTCTCCTATGTTGGGCCGTGTTCCTAGCTTTAGGTTTGACCATTATAGTGGTTAGAGGTTCAATAGCATCTTGTTCCTCTAAGATCTATTGGACCTTTTGGTGCCAAGTATCCCAGTTGTCCCCGTTAAGCTTTTCCCCTTATTAAGCTCAGCAATAATGTTCTTGGTTGCCATTTTCAATTCTGTGACAAATCTATACCACATTATTCTACGTTCTCTCTAAAAAAGAGATGTACCATAGAATAATATTTCAGTTATAATGTTCTTGATGTGCTTATATTATTCTCGATAAGAAAATAATGACACTGCAAGATCCATGATCAAGAGCATACATTTGTATCTCCCATCACACAGATATAAACAATAATCATTATGTTCTATCAGGAATTCTATATAAGCACTTTAGTTAAAATTGTGACTCTTGGAAGTCTCATCTTCTAAAAGCTCCTACTTATAAAAGCATATATTTTTCACAAATAATCACTTAACAATAATTTAAATAATTTCATTAAATAAAATAAGACATTTAGTTTGTTTACAACACATGAACTCAAAACTTAACATAATAAACATTAATAAAGCAAATACAAATATTACATCATTTGATATAAGCATGATAATAATCAAGCATTGCTCTCCCCAGCTTCTTAAGTTTGCGTGATTTGGTCATAAAGGAGGATACTAATTCTATTGACCAAATCTAGTAAGATTTCCTTATGGGTGTGGCTTTAGGTCTACCTCTAACCCTTGTTGCTTTTATATATTCCATTGTCACTTTAAGGTAGAATTCAGTATTCTTCTTATCAGTCATTTATTGGATGTAACTGGCGAGCACGTCATTGATGCCTTTTATGTTTGTCAGTTTGGCTGCATCTCTTTCAGCTATACTCATAGCTAAAGTAGGGATATATGGTTGATTCACCTCTTCTCCTTCCTCAACTTCGGATTCACTGGGAAGATCAAGCGAATCTGTAAAGACCAAGTGAGTTCGTCATGGAGGGTTCAATGGGGAAGAAAGTTTCCGACTCAGGTTCGGAATCTTTGTAGACCACTGAGGTTCCTCATGTGGCTGTTCTTCTATTAACTCCTCCGGGTCTTCTTTACGGAATTCATTGAAATCATCATGATCCTCTTCAGGGTCCTCCTCAATTTCATCATGCTTTGGAACTTCATTGTCCAGGAATACGAAGTTTAATGAATCAAATTAGTAATTTCAGTTTTGCTTGAATCCCCTTGGCTCATTTTTGCTTGGGAATTAAATAATATAAATTATTAGAGGTATTCCAGAAATTTTAACCACATAAAAATACCAAAAATGCACTAAAATACTCAAAAAGAGATTCAAAATGCCCTAAAAACAGGCAAATTATATATCATAATGAAGCTCATGAATTTAGAGATTTTTAGAGATAAACCGCACCTCAAACAGAGGTCTTACGCACCTACACAAACCCCAAGAAGAATAAAATTTGAGAAAAATGAAAAAAAATTAAAATCCCAGTCACGCAATCGAAACGTGATCTCTATGAGCTACCTTGCAGCCCACCGCCAGCGACCAAGCCGTGCCAGTAGCCTCCACATGCCACCACCTTTCAGATGGTAGTGTCCACGTGTCCAACTGACATGCCACATAGCGGCACGCACCATGTGGCCATTCTGGCACCTTTTAATTTTTTTTAAATTATTATTATTTTATTTTTTTAAAGTTTGGGCCGGTTGGGCTCGATCCAATCCAAACGCAGGCCTTTGGCCCAACCAGTTCCTACCTCCCCTCCTTTTTAACATTTTTTTGTTTTTTTTTTGTTGGATTAGACCAGTTGGGCTTAGTCCAATCCTCTGGCCCAACCGGTTCCTTCTCCCTTACTTTTTTTTTTCAAGCATTTTTTTTAGAAAGGCCAAAATGACGCTGTTTTGGCCCTAAAGTTTGTCTTCAACCTCTAGCAGAGTCGTCCTGACCCGGTTTCTGCAAAACGGGTCGGGTCCGATGGACCCGTTGAACCCGAAACTTCTTTCCCCATAACTCCGCCATCCGATATCCAGATTTCATGTACTTTATACCATTTTCTTCTCTTTTTTGGTCCTCTACACAATAGGATAGGTTTTGGGGCCTAAAAACTTGATTTAAAGGGACCTAAAAAGAAAAATGAAACTGCCGAAGACGATTATCATATAAAACGAGTTTCATGGAGGCAGAGAAACAACCCAGTATATCTACTTACAAATATAAGTCATAAAATAATCATACTAAAAGTAAATAAGAGGATTTGCATAATATATTACGAAGCAAATCTCAAAACCATTACTCACCAGTAGAAAAATGAACATAGGAGCAGAAAAAACACAGGCTTTGATACCAATCTAGGATTTCGGGCATACTTGGAGAGTACAATATGTTCAGATAGCCACGTAGAGGTTCGATTACAATCACGAACTCGGATCTTTGTGTCATAGCAAATGCACTTTAGGTAAGAGAGCAACTGAAGGGAGGAGGTGGAAGAAAACTTACATGCTTCAGTGGTTTTTCTGACTATATTTTAAAAGAGAAAAACTACCTCCAATAACTCACGGTTATCCTAACCGTTCCCTTCCTTTTCTGTGCAGTTTAAATCAAAAAAGTGAAAATCGCAACTAGAGACCCATATGTTCTGTTATTTTTACCAGAATTTCAAAATTAATGAGCTTGAGTCCAATCCACCAAGGGTGGACTGACCCATTTTGCTACAGGAGTAGAACCGGCTGCAACTTCGATGCTAGTGGTCGCGGTCGTTATGACATTGGTAACTGCCCCAATGGCCTACATTGCACCAGCTGGGGCATTCCTCCGACACATTAGCGGAGTACACGTGGGAAAAAAAAAAAACCAACACGGATACCTACGACATATCCTTAGTGGATGGCTTCAATTTCCCTATGGCCATCAATCCTCTCAAAGGTGGTTGCCGAAAGATAAGCTGTACGGCGGACATTAATGGGCAGTGTCCTAATGAATTGAAGACACGAGGAGGATGTAACAATCCATACACAGTGTTTAAGACCGTAAAATATTGCTGTACTGTAAAACGAGGAAGCTGTGGGCCCCCGAACTTCTCAATGGTCTTCAAGAATAGGTGTCCTTATGCTTACAATTATCCTCAGGATGATCCATCAAGCATCTTCCATTGCTCTACCGGCACCAATTAGAAAGTCGTCTTTTGTCCTTAAGTACGATGAAATATTGAAGAAGATGATCGAGGTCCTCTTGCGCAAAACTTCACTTTCGTGAAGTACTATTATATATGTCAGGATCTCTCCTTATTGGTTGTTTAATTAGGTTAAGTGATGGAGTAACAAGGTAAATAAATAAAGGGGATGTCTCAGTATCAATTACTCTGTATGAATATCACCGGTTTAAGTCAGCTTAAAATAAGTATCTATATGTTTTATGAGAGATTTTATTGAGTGTCGGTGTTTTTTGTGTTGGTTGTTTTTTTTGTTGCACATTGGAAAATTACTTCTTATTCACCTCTAATAATCAAAAGAGACACTGTCATGGAGTGTCGTATGTGTATAAAATATACAGTGATTGTTAACATAATAGCTGCATAACTAATTTATGAATACTAAAGAATTAATTAAATCACTATGGTTCCTAATATAAGACCCAATTGACTAATTTGGAAAGATTAAGAAAGTTATTAATTAATTTTATTTATAGGATATGTTACATGATCTCTTTAAAACACTTGTGTAAATTATTAGATTATATCAATTTATAACTAAGACAAATTAGTTTGTAGAAAAACAATAAATATAAATAACTTAAAATAATTTAGTATTTTTTTAATTTTTCAAATTTGTCAACCGGGTCTTGTATTAAGGATGACAGTTATTAGATTAAATGAGTGTTGTCTTTCCTAAAATACATAAGAATGAAAACCTTTTATATATGCAATCATGAGAACTATTTTAAAAAAATAAATAAATATAAAAGATAAAATAGACAAGAGTCTTATATTTAGTAGCGGAAGAATATGATAATTTGCAAGGTTCACAGGTAATCATGAATATAACATGTCCTTTTTAGGTTTCGTGGAATTCAGAGCGCTGAGAGGTGTGAGATCATGAATATATTGTAGACCCAGCTATCTTAATGAAATTCCTTTTTTGGCACTTCGTTTTTTATTCTAGGGATTCATTATTCTACTCCATGGAATATTAACAGTTTGATATTATACTAGTACATATTTTATTTTAGAAAATTAATATTATCCTGTAAATAATTAATTTCTGAATTTATTACTACATGTACCGGCCGTGGTATTTGAAGTTCAAAGAATGTAGAGCATGCGTCATTTTAGAAGTTAATTATCTCACAAATAGTGTACAAAGGCACGCCCGTTTTGGTGTGACATTGATGACTTGAAAACTACATAAATTTAAAAAATCTTAATATCATATTGTAAAAATACATATATAGTTGGCAAAAATTATTATAAAAATATAACAGAATTATTATTTAGTTCTTAAAAATAAGAAACTATGTGACTTTAGTTCTCATGGAGATGAGATAACTTTTATGAGGCTTAAGAGCTAAGGCGGGCAATATTAATGCAGGTTGATTTTTACTGACTCCTTTGAGCTTGGAACAACTGTCGTATACGTGTTGACAAAATCAATACAGAGTTAGGCTACCATTATCAATCCGTCAATCTCAGCCAAAAATCATTATTTATTTTTATAATTATTATTTACTTCCTCCTGTTGAAAATATATGATAAATTATGTTGGGGTGGCTTGATTTTCTCATAAAATAATATTCACTTTTATCTAAACATTTAATAAGTTTTTTTTAATTTTAGGCTCGATATATTTTCTTTTCTCTTTAATTCATTTATTACATTTTTTTTACTTATTTTCTTTATTAACAAGGATGTATTGAGGGAAAAAAATACTCCTCCCTCCCGTCCTTATTGTAAGACCCATTTAACTAATTTGATTAGATTAAGGAAGTTAGGTAAGTTAGTTAATTATAAGAAATATGACACATTTTTCCTAAAACACCATAATCATATTTCTTAATACCCCCTCTCCCTCTTTTACTTGGTTATGGTTGAGGAGTATCCATAGAGGTAATTTAGAGAAAATTGATAAATATAATAAATGGCTCTTATATTTAGGACCAAAACCAACTCAACAATTGGATCTTATATTAAAGGCCGGAGGAGTATTTGTTTTACATATTTATTATTTTAAACTAATTTTAACTAATTCTTTTATAGTGATATTCATATGTTATTTAACAGCCAGTGTAAACAGTTAACGTAAAAGATACATGTGGGCGTGCCCAATGGGATTAAAGCATGCTTGGGATAATACACCGGACTCACACAAGGATTGGAATGTAACAACCGAAGTGCGCCATGTGATTGAGAGGGACTGGCAAGTTGGATTCCAAATCGTTGATACAGGACACACTTTGATGGCTGACCCCGCGAAGCAAGCTCTACCAGATACGTGTGGCTTGCAAGTCTTCCATCCTGACACCAGAGAGATGCTCCATTGGGACCCTGGAGACTGTTTTTTAGCTTCTTCCTGCCATTTTTCTTTCCCAGTGTATATACATTAAAAAAAAAAAGTCAATGTAAGCACACATCCGCACAACCATATTAACAGTTGAGCTTAAATTTGGGCAGCCAGTTATTCACGTCATATTCATACACTCCTCCGGTCCTTAATATGGACCCATTTAACTAATTTGATTAGATTAAGGAAGTTAGGTAAGTTAGTTAATTATAAAA
>NW_021632668.1:30000-45707 GCF_004799145.2 Neltuma alba | reverse complement strand
ACGAAATCATGAAGAAGCTGGAATAACTCAGAAAGAGAGTGGCGCCTAGCCGTTGAGAGTGTCTGTTGTCTTTGTAGAGGAACAGTACGATCTTGGACTGGCCCCCTTCGCATGACCTAGAAAGAAAAAGAAGTCCGTGCTACTATAAGGCCTCTAAACCCCTCCCTCAGGACAGGACACTGTTGCGTTGCCCATGGGGACGGGGTAGCCCCGACTTCCATAGGTCCTTGGTTCGACCTCCTAATGAGAATTGAGGTCCTTGCGCGGGCGTCTCATCCCTAAGACTTGCTTGCTCTGTATGGAGTGCCCCGTGGTTCCTCGAGTGCCAGCCGCAGAGAGGAATGCCATCAACTAGGGCGCTATTGGCCACTAACCACTCGCTCGCCGGCCGCTCGGGCTCCGCGTTTCAAGTTCGTTATCCTAACCGTCTCCTCTGCTCCACCGGGAGCCTGGCCCCTTCTTCTATCTTATCTACTCTACTGCCTTGCTCCTCGGCTCCCTACAGCTCCAGCCGCTCGCTGTAATAGCTTGCTTTTCGGGTGGCTCGCACCCCGGGTGGTGCGGCTGAGCCAGAGTGGGCTCAGCAGTCGGCCTATGTTTCCGGGCGCACGCGTAAAGGCATGATTAGTTCCACAAATCTCACTGCACTGACCATAGTAAACCCCTTCTCGTTGTACCGAAATAGAGATCTGATTTAAACGACCAGGTACAGCATCACATTTGACACCTAAGGAAGGTACAGCCCAACTATGAGGTACATCAGCAGGTGTTACAATAATACGTAGATGAGTTTTGGCTGGTACAACCACTCTATTGTCCACTTCTAATAAACGTGATTGACCCAATTCTAGATCATCTTCTGGAATCGTATAACTGTCAAAAGTTAGTGACTGTTCATCGGAACTGTTATAGTCTGAATACTCATAAGTCCGATACCATTGATGTCCAATAGCTTTGATAGTAATGGCTGGATCTACTACTACCTCGTCCATTGAGTATAACAGAGCAAATGATGGTATAGCAATGAACATCGGTATGATACTAGGAAATATGGTCCGAAGAATCTCGATAGTAGTTCCATGAACAATCCTTTGCGGGATTGGATTTTTTTGATAGTGGAAATGCCATAAAGCGCGAACCAAGATCCGTGATACGAAAACCAAAATCAGAATGAGGAAGAAAAAGATATCGTGATGTAAGTCTATTATTCCTTGCATCATAGGTGTTGCTGCGTCTTGAAACCCTAATTGCCATGGTTCCGCTGCATCACAAGAAGAATTCGTGAACAATTTCTTTAGAACAATAACAATCATTTGCTTTGGTTCATTTTTTGACTGCTCTGCTCCCAAAAGGAGAGACTCTCTTTTTATTGCTTGCTCTCCCAATTCAGGAAGACGGAAATCGCCAGTTAAATTGAGTTTACCAACCAAGAAAGACATGGGAAAAGAAAGATGCACAAAGGAAAGAACTCATTTCTCAGGACAAATATACCTAGACCGACCTGCTAATAGATAGAATTCCATAAAGACCTAGCTAAGAGACTTTACTGAATGACTTGATCGATCGTATTGTACTAGATAGACCATAATCCTTTCATACGCTATTTTTGACCCAAACCACACCTCTGTGTGCCCTGGCCGGACTGACAGGTTTTTGGCGCCATAAAGTGAGGGAGAGAGAGATTTCGCTCGTTAGCGTTAGGTCTTGCTTGGTATGGTTGCCGCGGGTTGTCGTCGGCCCAACGGACTTTGGGAGGGAAAGGTAAAGCTGGCGGAGACCCCAGCCTAGATTAACTGCCCGAGAAGGTGTCAGTGAGGTTTCAACTGTAGTGAAATGAAGGATCTTTCTAAAAGTTCAACTATGGTTGGAAGAAGACAGGTGGGAGTGAGCCGAGCGAGGGCGAAGCAAGTTCCAGTGGTGGGCTGTCTGTCTGGTCCCATTTTATACATATTAAGAAGAGAAGCAATGCAGGATTAAGAAAGAGGGGTAAAGCCATAACTCTGCCCTAAGCATTGAGCTTACGCGAACCAAGCTGCGAAAAAGACTTTTGGGGGTAGCCGTCCTTCCATGCCAAGCCAGCACATGGACAGGATTGCTACTCGAAGTCGAAGACTCCCTCGGACCAAGAGGCTTGGACTATGAGCCCGCTTAGCAAACGAGGGGAAGGAGCGGTAAGGAGGTCGACTAGTTCTTAGCTTGATTGAACTCAGCATAGTTAGAGATTAGAGGGGATAGCTTTTCTATCTATTGCTTGAGTTGAATCAGTTGACTTTGGTCCTCTCTTTCTATTAAGTCTATGATCCGGGAAAGGATCTAGGTAAAAGCTATTGGCTGCTACCTGGCCTGGTAGGCAACTCACCAAAAAGAGTCTATATCACCAATAGGCCAATCCAATTAGACGGAGGGATGGCAAAAGTAGCCAAGAAGGAACTGACTTGACTTGGTCAGCTGTTTTCAGTTCTTGTGACTACGCTTTCTGTGGTTCGAGATAGAGATTCAGAGTAGGAAAATGCCTGAGTTTTCCCAGCTCGAAAGTCATGACCCGGTTGACCCTCTTTCAGTTCCAGAGATATAGAGTTCAGTAACTGTAGGGCTTCAAGCTAAGGCAGATCCTGATCGGAGGGTAGGCAACTCAGTAAGTAGAGTCTCTAATGTTAGCAAGATCCGGTAAGGCCATAAGGCACTAGAATCTCTCTTTAAGCAGGAAGGCACGTAGACACTGATTGCACCCACTTCTATCTTCTGAGACGCGGTACAGGAATGACCATTCGAACGGGTGCATCGCTACACCTTTCAGAGCCCCTAGAATCAGATAGTCGGGGGACTTATGATCTATTTCCTAATAGAAATATCATCAAAGGCGAACGAACAAACAGAACTAAGCCCAAGGAGAAGCCAAGACAGATTTGGATGTCCTCTCGGAAACCTGTCATCAATAAAAGCAACTGATTCCCCTCGCCCATTAGCTTCATCAAAGGAAAGAGCGGAAGGAGGACAAAACTTAGCCCTGAAAACAACCTTTTCGTAGTTCTTGCTGCTCAAAAATCAGGTTGATGAGGATATTCTGAGTTGAATTTCTTTCATCTGGGAAGGTGGTAGTATATATAATACCCCCACGAGCAAGGGAAATGATTTTGCCCAAGGCTCAAAGCGATTGAGTGCTTGACTAAGTTAGTAGTAGGATTAAAGGCTGATGTGCCTCAGTGATGGCTTTACAAAGGAAATTGAAATGCAGACTCCCCGGGGTGGGACTGGGGACATGCACTGACACTGACTCACTAACTATCTATCTATTTTCCTTTTGTCCAAGGAAAGCGGGACAATAGACCTGACCGGGTATGAATAAATTCATTTATTTTCATCTCTAAGAAATAGATTGTCTTCCAACGAGATAAATACGCAGGACCCTAAAGTACTAGAGTAAAAGAGCTAGAGAGAAGACTGGAGTGTTATGTTAAAGTAAAAATAATGAGGGGAGCAAAGGCTTCGCAATAAACAGATCTCACTAAAAAAAAACTTTCCCTCCCTGAATGGGATTTTCCCTACATCGCTCTGCTTTGCGAGGGGGATGTTCTGGTAGAAATGTGTACCCTGGATCCATTCTTTCTTTTTCGTCACAGCGATCACAGATGGATGAGAAGACAGGAGTGAAAAACCAGGCAAATCCCTGTTCCCAAAGGAACAAGCCTGTCATCCAGTGATGGATGAGACACCCTGATCAAAAAAAGGAGTATGAGCTTATGCTAGATCGATTTGGTACAATTCAAATTTCTGCGGTTGAATCTGATGTAAGTTCACCCTAGCGTGCCCGTATTCTTGCCTTTTTTGTCCTTGTCATTCGTTGGTCCAGTCCGTTAAGGGGGCATTCCCTTAGCTAGCAGGTTCGATTTCCTTTGCCTTGAGGAAGGCTCATTGTGAGTGATTCTTCTTCGACCAGGGATTCCTGTTCCTATTTTCTTTCCTATTTGAAGTAACTAGTCAAGTAGAAAGTCTCTCTTTCAGTACGTAGCAAGAAAATGATGTATATGATGTATATATAGTTAAGAGGCGAATCGCAGACTATTCTTACCGAGGAATAAAGGAGCTATTAGTGGGTCGGTAAGTCACTTCAACTTGTTTCGTTAGGAACCCATAGTTCGGACCCCTACTATAGGCCCCCATGCGAAACTTTCCGGGCTCTTGATCGCAGCAACACACCTTCTTTACAACATAGCCTAAGCCAAACGAAATTTTCTTGTTTTCTTTATGTCGTATCTTTTTTTTTTTGGTTTGGACCAATGTCCCATCCACCGCCCATACGAGTATGCTATTCGCGCTTCAAGCTATCTTATAGAGTTTAAATCATGGGCTTTCACTCACGGTCATAAATAGGCATATCTCTCAAAGAGGACTCCCACTTAAGTAATACTCCAACACTCGCTTCTGGAACACACCTACCACTATTTCCTAAATGCTATGCTTTCTGGGCCGATAAAAGGAAAGAGAAAAGCAGGGATTGAAAGAACTAAAAGCGCACATGCATGAGATTGATGCCCTGATGGCAGGAAGACCAGCTTCGCTTCTTGAGCTTACTTGGTCACCAATAGCTTCTAGGCCTGCTTGGAGACGGGTGAGAGTCTCCATGAGCTTAGTAAAGACTGACTCTTGAGTGAATGGCCATTCGGACTTTTCAATTTTCCATTAACTGCCTCTGTTCCGCCAATTACTGTATCTCGTCTCGGGAGAGGAGAATGAATGTATTTATTTATGAATCAATTTTCCGGGCTGATCTTACTCGGGATGTGACGGAGGGAGCAGCTGTCTTTGACGAAATTGCAGTGGAAGTGATTCTTAGACTTCGAAAGCAATGCCTTATAATCAACTGCGCATACCCGCTCTGGCCTTACTTCATCATCAAAGGTAGCAGAGAGAAGAGTTACGGCTTTTGGTGAGTAGTTTAGATTGGCTGACAAGCCCGTACTTCCTTCATCTGATGATCCGGGGTAAGAGACTTCGGAATTAGCAGTCTGGGAATCAATTCTTAGTCCCATATTTGATTCCACCGTAACTAATAATCAATCCAAAGAACTCTGTGATTAACTTACTAATCCCGCCTCTTCAACGAGTTCAAGAAGTCAGTATTTAGTGCAAAAGCCCTCACTTATACATAGAAGCCGAGAGCCGCATCTCATGATATTTAGTGTTCTTTTTTTACACGCCTGGGAAGCAATTACCATAGATAGGCCCTGCAAGCTCGCTAGCAAGCCATTGCGCAATCAAAGATCTATTTAGTATAGTTAAAGCGGCCGAAGAGCTCATTAGCCCTAGTCTTCTATGCCGACACCCTTAGATGAAAGCCAAGTCGAGTCAGTAACAATCAATTCCTTGGAAAGAGCAGCTTTCGGAGAAGCTGCAAATCAGTCTAAAGTTATAAGTGACAGGGAAATTTGGTAGTTACCAAGGAAATGCCGTAAATCAACCAACTACGCATACCCTGCTGAAAGAGAAATCTCCTTACTTTCGAATTATAGCGCAGTCTTTACATTTCTATAATTTCCCCCACGCGAAATCGTTATATTCACTTTTTTAAACCCATACTTGATATTTTGTAGTTCCTGGGGATCTCCTAAGGATTTGATATTTAGCTGTTTGCAATCCCGGGAGAGAATGAGAGGAGAAAACAACCCCTAACGAGAGCAAAGAAGTCTCGGCCCGAGATCTCATGTGAAAAGAATGGGAAATAACATATGATAAGAATGGGGTTCCATTCCAGCCCCTCTTTCCTCAGATCTTGTAGGCGGGGAGGTCTCACGTAGTTGACTTTGGTTGATAAAAAGCCGTGCTGTGAAATAGCACGTAAGTCTGAATATATGATTCCGAGTTATATTAACTTTCGGTTACAGCCGCTAAGATAGAATTGAAATCTCGGTCCGTGAAGAGACTATTGAGTCTTATCCTTTACCCGGTAACAGACTAAAGAATCATATCCTTGATCTGGGAACTAACTGAGGATAAGGTAGTAGCAGTCTTATAGGATGCTTTAAGGTCTTCTGCTTATCAATGTGCCCGTAAGCAGTTAATTTGCTATTGTATGCATTATGGCCCGAGATCTGTCATTATATGATAATACGCATCCCGTCTGGAAGAAAAGTCTTTCTATTCCGTCAGGAAGAGATCTAACTATTGGTCTTTCAATCCGATAAGAATGAGCAGCTAACAAGGAAAGCACTAAGACCGGGGATTCCCCTATACTCACCGTCGGAAGAAAGTACTTTAGCTTGGCTACTCTCCTGCTTTGGCTTCTTCCTATGACTGATTTGCTGCTCCTGCCGGACTTGACTTTCTAACTACTGTCTTTCCTACCTTTTAAGTTATGGAATGGAATCACTGGGCAATTGAGATCCGAGCCCGATGGTTCTTAACGCCTAATCTCTTACTCAACCCGGGTAATCACATCTTTGAACCAGAAAGAGGGCAGAGGAAAAGGTAGCAGCAGTCTTAGAGGAAGTTGCAGGATTGAAGTATGAGTACACCAGGTGCCAAAGATAGAAAATCTCAGTCTTTGACTATTGCTGTTTCCCTTAGAATGAGAGGGAAGGGGGAGATTTAGACTTAGTTCCAGTATTTCCTTCTTTTCATTCCGTCTTTCTGGTTAGCTGAAAGCTAGAGAAGGTAGGAAAGAAAAGCAGCTACTGTACTGGCTTTAGAAGCTAAGCTGGAGCCAGAGAGAACTCTTTCTAAGTCTTTGCCTTTTCTGCAGTATTCGAGTAAGAAGAAAAAAATTGACCTATTCTCCTATCTTCATCGGGAAGTTAGGAAGACGGAGTTGCAGCTTCTTTAGATTGAGAAGCCCCAGACGCCTATTTATCTTTAGTTGCAATCCCTGACTTTACAAATCTGGAGAAAAGGGCGTATAAAGCGAGTGTCAAAGGTTGAAGTAGGATTAGCAGTTAGAGGCGATCTAGTGTGCAACGAAAAGCAGCCATTTAAGGTAAGATGATCTTTAGGCTCGGGGAAAGCAAGATCTCATTAGATTGAGTTACGCGTCCTTCCTTTTATGAAAGATAAGAGCCGTAGAGAAGAGAAGAAAGTACTTATCCTGCTGGCTAAGAATTTCCAAAAGCCAATTGGGAGACGTAACTCCAAACAAGCAAGAACCTTCGGCTTCTTAGTAAACTTAAGTTGGAAGTCGGCTAAGGAGCACTTTTCTTTAGTTGTTGGAATCTCTTATGTTGGTGCAGCGAATGACTGTGCTTTCATGTCTAGGGACCTTCCCCTTGGCCTATAGCCTTCTAATCGGAAAAGGGGCAATTGGATTTCGTTCCTGACACTTCATAGCAACTCACTTCCTACCGTCAACGGACTGAGCGTCTGCTCCTTAGCGCTTCCCTTTAAAGTCTTATGATCTAGTGATCCGTTAGAAGGTGTTCAGCCGGGTTACTCCATCAGAAGACGGCAAGCCATTTAGCGAAGACCAATAAAGTCTCCGCCAGACAGCACAGCGAAGATAGACGCAAGGAGAGGACCGAAAGCCACAAGCCAAATACTTGACTCACGACTTCCGGCCGGAGCCGAACGTGCACCTGCGACTGTTGCAGTCTTCTATGCAAACACAGGCAAAGGGCCCACGGAGCGAGACAAAAGCGGGTACGTCATTCCCACCATAGCAGGGTGTGACGGAGCGACCGAGATCATCGACACGCATCGACAACCTCGATGACCCAATCAAAGACTACCAGGGAGAAGGACGCAAGCGGCAACGATAACGGATCACGATCACGGGCGGAATAACCGCACCAGACCCATGACCACATCACCGTCCCCGACGACAAGAAGCCGCCGAGGATGGCTAGCTACGTGGACAACTCGCTGGTTTACAATGTTCAAGGCCAGAAGGAGTAATACCAAAGGCCTGCCAGTGACAAAGCAAACGGATCTTCCGTTTCACACGTATGCTCTATCAAGCCGTACAAGTCATGGAGAAAAACCATAGACCTCTGTGCGACTGAGCTAACGCTCCTCGCAGACATACTGACAGCTGGACAGTCCACAGTAACACTATAGACTGTGCAGCTACCAGGACAAGGATATATAGAGCACATGATTAACACAGATTCCTGCGCAACCAGGCACCCCACTCCTTATACGATTACAGACGACTAAACGTCGGATTGTGTCGGCTGAGGACCGGTGACCGTTAGGACACAAGTCATATATCTCTCAAAGTACTCAGGCAGGAAAAGTCTTCCTAACCTGTAGGAATCGAGACATATCCAACATGCATCACCTTCACAGAATATACTGCGCAGGTAACTAATAATAACGACCCGACATCGAGTCGGCACGAAACTATACCTTGATATAGAGGTATAGGCCCGCACGCCAGAGTAACCATACGGCAAGGCCTGTAGTGCACAATTAGTACATTACTGACGAGTAGACAACGGATACTCCTCAAATAGCGTAGCAATAACTACACGATTTGAAGAGCAGACGCTGCCAACTACGCATCCCTTTTCTTTCTAGGGAGTTATCTTTATTTCCAGAGTTCTTTTGAAAGTTTCCCCGGAGGGTATTCTGATTCTCCTTGATTCTTTAAAGGAATAAGAAAAAGGATAGTATTCATGGGAAGGAGATATCCTTGCTCAGGAAGAGATAGAGATAAGGCTTTCCTGGCTTCTTATTTCGGTTCTATCTTTTGTAGATTAAGGTCTGGAAAGTACCGGTGCCCTGCCTGATGCAGTAGCAGCTTATACTGATGCGTTGTATCCTTACTCGGCTCGGGCTCTTTTGATTGATTCCAAAGCCTAGGATCAAGACTTTCGTTCCTGGTCAGAAAGGGCTTTCAACCTAGAATTCCTGGGCAAAGCATTTTCTTTTCCAAAGAGTTTCAAACCGCGCAGATAAAGCATCCGATTCAGCACCCGACGAAGCAGACGCTAGAACTGCTACTAGAGAATCCGCAGACGCGGAAGTCTCAGCCGAACGATGGCAGTCGATACTACAGGAGAATCCACCAAATCCATATCATAGGAAAGCAAGAAAAGGTTCCGAAGTGAAGCCCTTTGACCCAGTGTTATCTATGTTAGGGGACTGGTGGAATGAAACCATATCGAATAGGGAACTCGTTCCAGTACCGCTACCGCTTCGACTGCGAGAAGGAAGCCTGATGAAGAAGAAAAGACTCTCCTCATCCCGGGATGAAATAGCTGTCAGAATATCTCTGGTGGACTGTTAGACGACTGAACACAATCTTTTGCTGAAAATGAAAGAATTTCCGCACGCCGTTCAAGACTCCTTGATTGGATACTCAGACTTGAGTGCGAAAGGATCTCTCTTCTATGTAATTTCTTTCTTTAACACACGAGTTCGATGGAAAAGCTGTAAGCGCTTGAATAGTCTTGACAGAAGGTAATGGAGTGTGAAGACATCGGTTGAAGCCTTTAGTTTCAAGACTCAGTTAGTTACAATAAAATAGACTTTGTTGGCAGGGAAGGAGACGCTCATTTCGACCCAATTACTTTGACTCTCACCCTATCTCGCTTACTCGTTTTGCTTTACCACGGAATAAACCTGCTCCTCGCACCACCAAATCACTAAGTGATGAGTTAGTGCGAAGAGGGGCCAAGAAGAGTAGTATCCCAAGGTCGGCCTACTGGTATAACTTTTAGGTATTCAAAAAAAGCAGTAAAGGAGCGAAACCATTCTCAGAAGGCGAAGAAGAACTTCCTCGAAAAGGCAGAGGTTCGTAGGATTGATCTTCCTCCACCTGCCCGGAGGTTGCCCAATGGCGAGTGTAGCCTATGATAGCTTTTAGTGGAGATCCTCAAGGCTAGAGGCACTGCACAGCTTAAACAGTTCTTTGACTAGGGGGGCTCATTTGAGAGGCTAGGTTAAAAACCATGCCTATAACTAAGAAGTCGTAACCCCTGAGCCCTTTAAAGGGCTGGCTCAATATAGTCTAGGTGAAATCCCTATTAGCCTCCAACTCCAAGTCAAGTTCCTCACTCAAATCCTTACGCCGAAGACCAATAGCAGCGGACCCACGTACCTCTCGCTTCGCTCGAGCTGCTTCGCTCCTTTCTTTCTTACTTTCATGGGGCCTCTTTCCTTCCTTTGAAAGAGATCCCAGGTGCAGTGCCTATTCACTCTGAATCGGATCTTGCACTTTCAGACCGGTCCTTTTAGCGCTTAGTTAGTCTAGTCTTTGAGCGAGATCCAATGACTCCGGTTCGTGATCTTCTATCTATAAGATAGACCAAAGTTGAATGCTGACTGACTCAGGGCAAGGCTAAGCGAACTGGGCAACTTTCACTGGTTTCATTTCCGAACAGAACTTCAACTCCCTTTCAAGGGGCTAAATCAAGGCAAGAGTGCTTTCTCGAGGGGTTAGATCCAGGTATGATCTTGCCAAAAGGGGTGTTTACGCTTCACGCCCTACTTTAGATTACTTTCCTTTCCATGGTATAGCTAACCCCTTATTATACGCATCTATTGGGCAAAGAAGCATCGCATTCCTTCCTCCACTCTTTTCTCCTTCCTTCGTTCCGAGCCATCTAGAGATCCAGTTTCCGTTGCTGTCCCTCGCTTTCTAAGTCCATCTCTTAGGACTTCTGTTACATCCCTTGGGCTAGAGTACTTTTGGTAAGAATATCCTTTCTTTCGTAATTGGGGTAACAGCTGGCGTACAAAGACTCCTTCCTCTCTTCTCATACTAACTATATCTTTTTTACTCCCTAGGTGGCTTCAATTCAATAAGCAAGGCCTCTAGATCGCATTTAAATAGAAAAAAAGAATCGCTCTTTGCTTTGCGGACTGGCTTTTTTTCAATGCTTTGACCGCTAATGCCGAATCCAAGACCTACTTCACACTTGAAAGCCCGAGCTAGTCTTCTTACCACTGACTTTCATACCAGGAATTGAGTTCTGACATGCTTAGCTAACAGCTTTAGAATGGAATGATTAGCTAGAAGATCCCTAGTCGTTGATCGGCAGTCAACCAAGCAAGGTTTGTATACCGGGCAGTTAGTCTCATTCCAGTCAAGCAAGTTATCAAGCAGCAGGAAGCACTGCCAAGCTGGAATAGGAAAATAAGAAGATCGGCTCCCGTTAAGGAAGTGAATAATAAATCCGCCAGGCCAGGCTGTGGTTGAGCCTTTAACCTTTTAGTCGTAAGTTGGCCTACCCCTGTAACAGTTCTTTCTAGCACTAGCAGTCGTTCATCTTCAACAATAAGTTGAGTGCTCTCCTTTTAAAAGCACTAACTCGAGTGTTGCACTATCCGTCCGTTCTTTATCTCAATTCTCTTTCGTCAGGACAGCAAAACCTTATAGGTATATATAACCAGAACGCAAAAAGAGATTGAAACTTCTAACTAGAAAGAGATAATGAGAAGAAAGCTTGCCCCTTTTAGGCTTTGCTTATAGATGCCTCGGGAAAATCATAGAAACTCAATGCCAATGACATATGTTTCTCACCCATATCCTTCATCTCAAAACTCCTTATGAGGAATGTCTTCGTATCGTGCAACATGCTAGCAAGCAGTATGTCGTCAACATATAGGACTAGAAAGAGAAACTTGCTCCCACTGACCTTTAGGTATATACACTGATCAACACTGTTTTCCTTAAACCCAAAGGTCATTCTCACCTCATGGAATTTGAGGTACCACTGACGGGAAGCTTTTTGAGTCCGTATATCGACTTCCTTAACCTGCACACTAAATGCTCGCTGCCCTCCTGCGAGAAGATTCCAAGCTTTAAGGGCAGCCTTGACAGCTTTTAGCTTCTGAGTGATAGAGCTCACAGACGCCTAACCAAACGCAGTTTCAAAAGCATCCGAATTAGCATCAGTTGACGCAGAAAGTTGATTATCTCTTTCTGCGGTCACTACCCGGTGTCAGACAATTCACAGAAAAGGAGAAGTCGCTTTACCAAGAGCAGACGGAGTTGGAGATAGACTTGCTCTTTTTATACGCTATTTTATTTTACCATATCTATTGAGAACAGCTCTTTGTCTGAATATATAAGGGTGTGTAAGGGTGTGGACGAATAGATCCCTGCTTCGTTACTGTGTGAGCCCATTTTGACTATCCGATTGTACCCTTACTTAAGACCTAAAACTACGTCGTGAAGAGGATGCTGCTACTTTAGTTAGCGTGTACCCTTTGATCATGATTGATGCGGTCTCGCCGGGCATTGAATTGGCACTAGTTACCCGTTAGATCTCCCATCTCTCTCCTGCTTTTTTAAGTGAGTTGAACCGTTAGGGGAATGTTAGCTAGACGTGAATGACTTAAGGCAGGATCCGCCCTGAACCGATGTTCCAAAAAACGCTAACCCGGCTTTTTCTTTTTATTATTCTTCTTACCTCATTGACTTACAGCGCTTAAAGCAGCTAATTCCCTCTTGGTCTACAGCCTTTTTTTCTGATAAGAGATAGCATTAGGACAGACTGCATTAAACTAGATCAGATAGAATTACTTAAGTTATGTAAGGATGTAAGAGAAAAACTTCGGCTTTCGAGTCAAGTGAGCAAGCCCAACAAGGGGATTGTGAACAGGAAGGTTGATCGATATGGTGTAGTTGAATTAATTGCTTGATTTCGTACCGATGTGTAAGAAGGTGCTAAATTGTCGATCTAAGAACAAGACCGGAAAGAACCCAGGGAAAGGGAATAGGCCAATATCTCCCGAAAGGAAAGGGTTGCTCTGGAAGAGGGGTCAAGGCTTAAGATTCTCATTTATCCTATTTACCACGGCTAGTCACAATTAAACTATTCTCCTTACTCGACTCCAAAGTTATTCAAGGATCTTTCTTCAACAAGGTGGAAATTCTCGCCGTAAGGCAGACTAAGGGTGTAGCCCACATATACGGAAGACTCAAAGAAAGAAAGGATGTCGCTATGAATTTTTGTACCACTCTGTCCTAAGTGAACTAACTTTTCGCACTGATCACTGACTGGAGCAGCAGCTATTGCACTGATCTTGGTAGCTTGGATAGAGCACGAGTTCTATGCAGCGTATTCCGGTCTATCAAGTAAGGAAGACGGCCCTACCGGGGAAATCTCCGTAACGATTCCAACGGCCTAGCTAACCGTTGAATCAATGTCCTCTTGATCGGGACACCAGATTGAATCTATTTCGGTCTTTTCCACTCTTGAACATTAGTTTGGAAATCTTCATTCCGCATATCTCCTCGTCATTTGGGTATGAGCTTCTGGGCCTAAATCGATCCCAAATGAAAGAGGTGATGGCATCGTATATAAGATGATAAGTTCAAACCGCTTCAACAAATGAGCTTAGCTAGCTCAATCAGTGCGCTGGAGTTCCGTCCTTGAAATCTCTCTGCCAGGGAAGCACTCTTCGGGCTGAGGTCCAATGAATCTCGTAGGCTTCTTGTAGAAAGACAGATTCAATCAATCTATCATCATCTAAAAGAAGAGAAATGAAGTGCTTTTAAAGAAAGGCTTCCCTCGGCAAGGTGGGAACCCAGCCTTCGCTCGATCGAGAAATGTGTGTCACAAGCCGTATGCTTAACACACCCAAATCGAAAGAATGGTCGATCATCAAAGTAACACTGCTAATAGGCGGAAGTCGACGGCCGCAAGACTGACTTCACTGGACATGGAAGCAGAGAGAACTAATGGGACTCGAAGAAGAAGTCCCTTTAGTTGACGAGTCTCTTCAAACAGACTCCGCCAGGAAATAGGTTGGATCCGTTCGATTGCACTAAAGAGATTGGATAAATATTTCATGATGTTTAGTTCTATATCGTTCAGACCTTTTAGTATGTTCCACTCTCCTTTTCGGACAAAACTTGTTCGTGGGGGGGCGCCTGGGTTTCAACCAGGGTCATTGAACTAAGATTAATAAGCTTAGGACAATGATGGAGATTCAAGTGATCATATTGGGGAATTAGATAACACGGACCAAGTCCACTTTGTCGTTTAATTAGACTCAACCGATCACTGTGCTCCGTGCGACATCGGCCAGTAGACCGAAGACAACCTATCTGCTCAACCCTTCCAGTTGGAAAAACTAGAAGAACCGACCTCGGATGATGCCCAATTGAGACTACTTATAGTCCGCTAACTAGGGGAAAGAGAAGGACTAAGATGAAAAGATATAACTAGATTCCCCTTACATAATGCTCCTGTTGAAACTAAAAGTTGAAGGGACTTGAAGCTTACAGTCCTTACTCAACTACAAGTACATAGAGAAGAGCTTCCACCTATTATACTCTACATTGACCTTGCAGATGTTAAATTGCAGTTGGCATTAGGAGATAGAGAGCAAAAGGAATGAATCTAGTATACTTAAGGCAATCCAAAACAAGAAAGCGCTTAGTCCTTATGCAACTAAAGCACAGGCAGGAAATAAAGCTAGATCCACAAAGAAAGAGATGGCTGCATCTAAGGGCTTCTTATCTTATTGGGTCTAGCTTCTTAGAAAGCCATAGGGAGAGAGCAAACAATCTGATGATATATACTTGTGATGTCAGAAAAAAGTTCCGAAGAGTGGAGGCTCCTCTCCAATTTCTCTCTTGGATTCTAATAGGATTCAGGAAAGAAAATAGGAATTCGACAGAGCGCAAAAAGATAGTCGAGCAATCAGCGGGCAGGCATAGGTAGTCGACAGCAGCAATCGACCATCTTGAGCAAGAAGAGAAAGAAGGACCAAGGACGATCAAGGAAAGAAAAGACTAAGTAAAGGCAAAGAAGGAGACGAAGATAGCATAGGGACATTGCTCCGTACTAGTTAAGTAGTTGAGCCCGGCTCCCCCGCTTGGCTCCTCTTTGCTCCTAGTAGACTACTAGACATCTTGTCTACTCTGCTTTTATGGAAGAGCTCAGTCCAAGAAGGGCTCTCAAAAAAAGTAAATTGTCAAGCTTTCGAACTCGCCTTGAAGTTTATGAATGATTGCAAGGCTAGCAGGCTCGCTTATGATCTGCTGAAAGAGTACATCAGGAATCCCTCACATTCATGAAGCAGATTGTCGAAAAGGGCTTTCCGCAAGCAGGAAAAGGACCTTTTTTACGATCCACAGGGTCTAGCTTGATCCCAGTTCCATAAATATGCCATCCTTTCTTTGTCTATTGGAGTAAGCGCAGCGCAGGAAAAGCTGTCGATGCATTCCAACTCTCCGTTAATAGTTCTTAACTAACCGGCTAAGTAAGGTACCTTGAAAAGGTGAATTGTAATCCTTTGGCTAAGTTCCCCTAGTCGGCCCTCATTTGATCTTGGTGGAATAGCTCCTAGTGGTGTAAGCCGGTCTATCATTCCATTCCTTCTAGTGGAAAAAACAGCGATGGCCATCAACTTGGCCCTTTGTGGACATTCTCGGGCCCAATGAGATCCTCCACAAATAAAATACGAGCTTGGTGCTTTCTCATTCCTAGCGGTCTTGTTGTTGTTGTTGGCAGGCTTTTTGGCTTTCTGATTGCCATTTCCGCTACTCTTACCTCGTTCATCATTGTGATGCTCCTTATCCTTAGATAATTTCCCTTTCTCTTTGTTCTTTGAAGAAGATTTTGGGTTGTCAAACTTCCTCAAATCCCCTAAGGATTGGCCTCCCTCATTGCTTCAGTGATGGTCTTGACTCCACGTCTATGAAGTTCGAGTTTGGCCCAAGGCTTGAGTCCATCCATGAATGAGAATAACGCTTCCTTCTCACCAAAATCGTTGATCTGCAACACTCTTCCTACTCCCATCGGCCAAGCTTCAATCTC
>NW_021632668.1:0-22500 GCF_004799145.2 Neltuma alba | reverse complement strand
TCGAATTAGGTATAGCTTTCCAGGTTGGCTTCCAAGTCAGCCATTAGCACAAGTAAACAGTAAGCAAGAAGCTACCTCATATATGCTATATGAGTGACTTCGTGCCTTAACCGTCAGCACAAGTACTAAATAAGCATTCTGCTACCTTGGTTGAGAGGTATACTCGAGACCCAAGGGAGGAAGGAGGTATCGCGCCACCAAGGAAGGAAGCTTCTCAGCTAACCTCCCAGTGGAAACGACCTTTTCCGGGGGACTAACAATCGGATCAAAAGTTGCCTTTGAGACTCTCTTGGCTACTAATATTATTTTCTGGATAAGAGAAATTGCCATAATTTGACCAGAAGGTCAGCCTTATCATCACGGCGATATATCTGTTTCCGGATGAATGCTGGGATAATACGCGTAGAACCCCCCCTGCTTCCTTATACCCAACCTCAGTCGGTTGGGCAGAACACTGCATCTAGGACACACATTCTTCATTCTATGTGTGCGGTGGATAGCCCGGCCCCTAGCTCCTATGCGCTACGAAACCACTAGTCTAGGACCTCAAAAGGGCTCGCACCCCGGACTCCCTTTAATGGAAGTCATCATTACGTGCCCAACATGGGTGGGCACCTAGGTGTGACCAAAGGAGATCCAACAAATGGAGAAAGCAAGCCATTTTGAGCTTCCCGGAGGTTTCACTATATAGATAGTGCAGACCTTCTACGTTTATAAATCGAAGGTCCTTACTACCAGTAGTCCGCCTCAGGACAACTGTGAAAAGGCACTCCTCAGTCAGCTTTGTAGCTGGTCAGCCCTTAGGTTAGGGTTAGGCTAGATAAGATAGAGCTATTATGCCTCATATAGCGTGTATGTATATATGAATGACTTTCGTACCTCTCCCTATCGGCTTTATAGCTGCTCAGTTGCTTCTTTCCCATTGGTCCCTAAGGAGAATCAGATAAATCAGACTTTCCTGTCTCTGTAACTAGGGAAACATTAAGATCTAATATTCCGGAGAGATCAATCCTTACATTAGCTTATCGAGAAGCTTTATCATATTAGAGTTGGCAAAGAAGCAATTGAATTCCATCCTATCCCTAGAGCAAGATTAAGACTTAATTAATATTCCTTGTAAGCTTTTTCATCGCCGGGTATGAACGAGATGGAAGAACCGATGTAAGATAGACAGACCGGATTCCAGTGTGAAGTATTTCCCGGAGGAAAAGAAATGCTTTTTTTCAAGCAAGTCAGGGAAGGAAGAAACTTCACTGCAGGGGAAAGGCTTATGTCACTCTCAAAAGGAGCGATAGACCAGATGATGAGCAATAACCTGATCTTTCTATATGAAATTTGACGATCATAGCTTGATTATAGTCTGGATCCCATTATCCTTCTAGAGGAAGAATGGAGTCCAGGTTAAAGGACGAGGGAAGATTTCTTCTTTCAATAGGCGTAGCTGCTTCGGATTTGACTGAACTTGACTGAAGAAAAAGGGAGAAAGCAACTCTTCTTATTACGATTACGTGAGTTTTGACTATTTGGATTGGGGAAATAGCGCACTTCTCGCATTTAAGGTGCCGGAGCGTCCCAAACAAAACAGTTGAAGTTGAGGAAAGGTTTAGCGGTAGCCCATGTCTTCTTTATCCCCAGATTAGGATAGAGGAATAGGGAAGAAAGTCCCTGGGAAAGAGGAGGAGTCCCGTCATTCCTTCACTCGCGCATCCATATGGAGATCAGCCTACAGGCAAAAGGAGAGTCTACGAGCTTGACTTCGCAAAGTTGACAGGAGAACCCGATGTGAATTTGAATCCGTTACCAAATCATGGGAAGGCTGTTAATGCGGGAACTCGCTTGTCGACGCAAACGATACTTATCTGAAGTGAAGTTCCCCATGAAAGTAAAGCAATATTTAAAGTCCTGTTTGAAGCAGAAGTTATCCAGCAGGAGTTCCTTGATCCCGACCTCCGGTATTCTGGATATGATCCCGAAGAAGGAAATGGACCTGCCCTAGCAATCTCTTCAGCTCCTTATTTGTTGTTTGTTGTTGGGGCTCGAGCTTCCTGTATGGCTTTAGCTCGATTTTGACTGATTTCAATACCCTTCCGATGAACTAGAAAGCCGAGTCAATTTCCAGGGGTCAGCCCTCAGGCACACTTCCTGAAATCGATGTAGATTCGCAGCTTGCCATTTTTCCTTCTTTTGAGATAGATGTTACGGAGCCCTTTCCCAGAGAATCTTTAAGGATAAGGATTAGCCCATGTTTAGGGAATCCGATGAAGAATCACCAACGTACCTGAAGACGCAGTCTAAGGCTAACGAAAGCCCTTACGGCTAAGGCTAAGCCAATGGCAAGAGACCAGACCTAGCTAGCACCTGGCTTTCCTGCATCTTGCTCCTACGCCTTTCACTATGAAGCAAGGGGATTCGCTAAGCAGCTAAGCAAAAATCCTTTACCCGGAAATCGGTAATCACTGGATTACAAAGTATCCATTGCTGGGAATTCCAATTTGATCTCCTTCCATACTTCACAAGCAGCAGCTAATTCAGGACTCCATTTGCTAGCCTCACGAATAATTTCATTACCCTCACGAGCAAGATCACGTCCCTCATTACGAGCCTGTACACATGCTTCTAGAGCTACTCGATTAGCTACGGCACAGGGTGCATTTCCCCAAGGGTGCCCTAAAGTTCCTCCACCGAATTGTAGTACGGAATCATCTCCAAAGATCTCGGTAAGAGTAGGCATATGCCAAACTCCACATTCTGACCTGAAAAGGCGTTATAACGCAATATAGAGCCCGTAGAAATCAAGTCTTTTTACTATCTTCGCTTCGGGATATGAACTTATGCCCCTGTTGCCAATAGGCGTGGACAAAAACGGGGCTAGTAGCCCATAAGCTCAAGGGGAAAGAGAGTTCAGCAGGACTTGGCCTTCTTCTAACTGATGTGATAAGTAGGTACGTAAGCCACTAAGCCACAAGGCTTAGGGAGAGTTTGATTAGTGAGCTGTAGTTCCGGATTTGGAATGGCATGAAAGAAGAAGATGGCAGCCTTTCCAGTAAAGGCCCCAGAGAGGGCAGGGCTGCTGTTAGGGGAGCATGGACCAGGTCGCCTACTGTGAACATCCTTGGCTTAACCAGTTTATCATAGTGTCGCTTTATTCGTTCTTGATATGCTTGAAAATGCTTCCCTGGCGTTTGTTTTCTCTGATTTCATCCAGAGAGTCCAAAGCCATGTATCTGCTTTCTGGGTCAGAATTTACCTACATCCGCTCTCCAACTTGTCTTTCTTTTGCTCCATTCCCGAACAACTTGGGAAACTTTAACTCCCTTGCTTTTCCTGCTCATATGGATTTTTTAGAGGAATTCGCACGGACTAAAGCATCTTTATCTTGCCCACGAACTAGGCGAACCAACCAACTTGGGCATTGCCAAACCAACCCAGGACGAGACTGATTCCTCAACCTCCGGTTGTTCGACTTGTTGGCTTGTTACCTAATAACCCGGCAAAGTCCGAAAATAGATCTTCTTGTCCCGCCATTGCTTATGCTTGCGAGCTAGTTCCAGTGCCTTCTCATTCAATTGCAGAAAAAAGGGTTTCAGTCATAAGTGCTTCAATTGCTAATGCCTTTCCCTTTCCTTTGCCTACGAAACGATATCTAGTGGTGTATTCTCTATACTCGCTTGTGCTAGTGGTCCTAGTGAGGCGAGGGAAGATTCTAGATCCATAGTAGAGTTCCAGACCATACGAGTTGCCATTTCATTTCCCCTAGATGTCGTACCAACCAGTGGTAGAAAGATTAGGAAAGTCTCTGTGAGTCAACCTTTCGTACAGTCTCCTTCTTTGTACTGTGAGCAATCCTGGGGGCAGTTACAATTCGCCGAAGAAAGCTAAGCAAAGCAATAGCGCACCGCAGCGCGCAAGCATGGCATTACCGCAGCGCCAGACACAAAGCTTTAGCAATGCCGCTTGTAAAGCTCTTTCTTTCGTCGTGCGAGCTTTACAAGCTGTTCTTCTTCACGGATCGGTAGCTAAACCCGTTGATAGCAACTTCGAGGAGATAGTTTAGAATCGGGGATGTTTTTCCTCCTTCTGGAATAAAGTGAGGAATGCAAGACTGAGTCCTATATTTAAAGGTACTTTCATCTTCCTGATTATCAGTCAGGCAAGCGGTCGAATCTGGGCAATTTAGCTATTTCACTTCCCGTAATGTTTTTTTTGGCTGAAGAAAGATCTTCGAGGAACTTTCTTTCATAGTCTCTTACTTCCCGAGTGAACTTAGGTTTCGAATCTTCAATGCGACTCCTAAACAGTCAAGAGTAAGGCTTGGACCTGCTCCTGAACTTGTAGGCGAGAAGCTCAATGTTCAAATTGCCCTTGTTTGTTGTGGATTGGATGATGGATAAACCCGCAGGTCTTACCTAGGTTGAACATGCAACTAAAGGGCATAGCTATGTAAACGCAAGGTTTGCTCCAGCCTATGAAAGGAAAGAAGGTCCCAGACCCGTCTGCCCTACCGTTAGCTTTGCTAAAGCAGTACTCCCAGGGTAAGGACAGGTGGCATAGCGCAGTCCTCATCGATGTGGTGTCCAGTCACAATCTACAGAATAAGAAGATTCTCCTTTTCTTATGGATTTCTCAAGCTAGGACCAATGCTTACTATCGAGCTTGCTTCGTCGGGCGATAGGGAGGACGGATCTCGTTTGGTTATTGAATAAGGCGGAAATGCAATTCCAGTTCGGTTTACTACTCTTGATCCAGAAGTGATGATTTCATCCATTTCCGTAAGCAAGCTATTCAATTAAGTACGGGGTTCCCCCTCCAGGAATGGAGGACTATGCAATCCAGGTGAGTTTAGTGAAACATTTCGTCGATCTTTCCATCCTGCCTTTCATTCATGCTTTCAGGTAGTTCACTGGCTTCCTCGGTTGGTCTTATCCAAACAGCAAGCCATGCCCATTAGCCACTGAATGAATAGGCTACGGCTGCAGCTGCCAGGATGACTTATTTGCTTTCACTGCTTGCCATCGCTGATCTAACAACTGGTAAGCGATGTGCCCTATTGACTGACCAGCCGAAGAACATCCTTAGGAGAAAGTCCTATCTATCAAGGTTTTTGGCTCACAACAGGTTCTCAAACTGCCTTCCGAAGATCGCTAGCACTAAAGTGCTTCGCTTGGAAGATGAAGCCGAAGGACGAGTCCGATATCTGTACTAATGTGGCAAGACAAAAGTACTCCTCTCATCCAAACCATTCTGGAAGGTTTTTACCCTTTACAAGATAGTAACTAAGCTTTCGGACAACAGCAACTAACTTTCCTGCATAGCTACACCGGCCTCGCCTCTTGCTTTTTGTTTATAGAAGTTCAAGGCGTCAAGTCCTTTCGTTTAGTACGAGATCACACTTCGCGGTGCTTTGCTTACATTAGACCTCTGGTCTATCAAAGTTTTGTTCATCGTCCAACCTCTTCAAATTCAAAAGAGAATCTCGAAGAACTAGACGATTCTTACCAGTCTTACTAGGCAGGACAGAAACCAATCCTATAACTACAAGATGATACCTTAGAAGTAGCTTGCTACTTCTCCTAACGACAAGTAAAGGCATACCCTCTATTAGAAAACAAGAATGGAAGGCACAATGGGAAAGGGGAAAGCTCAACCGCGTGGCACAAAACAGTGGGTTTTTGTTCCTGGTCTTGTCTTCCTTCCGGCTAAAGCTTCAAGTCTCAATCCGAAGTCAAAGAAAAAAGAATAGATAAATAGATGCCAACTCTTCTCCCAGTGTAGCTGCAAATCACCTATTGAGAAAGAAAGGAGAATCATCGCTCTTTCCTTTGCATGATGCCAGCCGACTCTGACCTGGTAGCCGAAAACGCGTAATTGAGAAGGGGGCATGCACGAACGACCTAACAATGAATGTAAAGTTGCAGGATCTGTCCAAACCACAGAGTTATGAGCCAAACCCAAGACCACTGCCGCCGGCAGAGCGGGGAAGAGATAGGGTCAGTGAATTAATGACCAATGGTGAGAGCCCAATTCGAGATTTTGAGCATCCCAGGTTTCAAAACAAGAAAGTTCTCTTCGAAAGGTTATACCTAGTCCATTTGAGCGGGAAGAGTGATGTTGGACCAAGTTTGTTGACTGTCCTCTTCTATTCTTTAGGTTTAGACATCTTATTTAGGTGGGCAACTTTTTCCCCACCGAGTGGTGGAATCTTCTTGCACCAATCCCTTTTCTTAAGTTAGGATAAAATGGAAAATGAAACCCGCGATGTGTGAAATTCTTTGGTATCCATTCTCCTAGAGGTCTCCAGCTGGGATAGGTATAGTTTCTGGCTCAGCCGCTGATACAGAAGCAGATCGAAGGGGAAGCCTGCTACATATTCAAGCACATGAGCGTTGGGTAACGGGCCTGGAAGGTCTTGAAAACGGTCTTAAAGTAAAGGGCATTATTTGCAGTGATCGGGAGTAGTTCATAGGCCTCAAAGTGCACCCGCATGTCTCTTTTTAGATAGTTCACCTGGAGAAAGGGGCGTCTCAAAGAGAGTCTTAGTACCCATTCCCCGAAGAAAGAAGAGCGCCGGTCAAGATTTCCATTCCCAAACACTGTTAGGTAAGAGGTTGGCCCCTCTCTTTGTATTATATGTACATTATTATCATATCAGTTCCTGTTCATTCAGAACAATATTCTAGTTATCGTATGCGCTAGCTAGCTTTTCTAAAAACCTTTTAGCTGACTCGCCGGTTACCATAATACATTCTCCACTCGCCCTTTCAAACGACCCAACCTCTTAGGGAAGATTAAGCCATAAGGCGATAGACTGCCTTCCCTGCCGATAGTTCTTCTATTATGCGCCACAACCTTTCGATTCTGCCCCCTTTTCCATACCAACTGGTACAGCCTATAACTATATATGCTTACCGCCTATGCTATTGAATTGAACCTTTTTTTTGCCTCTTAATGGACTTTAAGGAGCTGTTCTGATACAATAGGGTCTGAACTGATACAAAGAAGTAATGCGTGTTTGTTGGTAATCCTTCCCGACGGGATCCAAATTGAAGATGAAAAAGAAGTGCTTCTCAACGAAAAACCATGGGAGAGCGGTGTTCAGGTTGTCTCTTTCGTTCAAGAATGGAGTTCAGTCTGCTGATGGAATGGGACTAGGCTCAACGGAATGGAATGGTTGGATGGAATTTTTCGTATAGTATAGAAAGGAGGAGGTTTCAACAGCCACCCTTGGACAGGCAGCCAATAGCAAGACCAAACACCCACAATCTCGGACAGGACAGGGCCTATTCTATTGGCTTAAAAAGCCAGTGAAATTTATGTATTACAAAGGTGTTCTTGCGCCTCATCTTGTCCTTGTCATCTGAGTAGGTGCTCAAATCAGCATCATTTGCCACCAAATCATCGTAGAAGCAAGCTACTCTAACCGATCGGTACTCGGCTCCCTTTCTTCGCTGCTTGGGGGATGGAGGAGAGTTAACTATTCGGATATTCATACCCTTTTTTTCTCCTGTCTCAGCCAGAATGCTAGTGGAGAATCTCTCCCTGGCCTTTAAACTTAGCAATCACAGAATATTGTGTCAGGGTCGGTCGTGCCCTGCCGTAGGAGAAAGAAGGTCCTCGCTCAAGACTTCAGGTTCACAATCTAGTGATAGTTGTCACTCTCCTCAAGTGGGTTATAGAGAAAGCAAATCCCTTGTTAAGTTAACGATTGATGCGCGTAAATCTTGTTATGGTGTCAATTCGAGAAGAATAAGTTCTCCCGGTCCAGCTAGAGCAATAGGGGGGACTTTTTCTTAGACATAAGCAAGAATGATGCTGACCGAAATGAGTACACTACTTTCTTTCTATTTCTTAAGCGCTAACGACTACGTTGTTCCACCGCGTGATTCTACTACGTTTCTTTCATTCCGGTTCATTTCCTATCTCTATCAAAGGGCTTTGTGGTCCTTCTTTTAGTAGTATTTATTAGTAGACGGTAAGGCGCTGTAGTAATTCAGGCACAGGAAGAGCCAAAACTTTGAATATTGGATGCTGATCCGGATAAATTGAATTTCGAGTGAAGACGAAATCAACAAGTCTATCCATAAGAGGAGCACTTGCATTTACTGAAATAGATGGCACACCAAAAATGAAGAAAAGATCAGTCTACAACTCTACAATTTGGAAGAGGAGCTGCTCTTTCAATTCCTAGATCCACAACAACAGCACTTCTTCCACGAATAGGTGTTTGCCATGGGGAAATTAAATATATATGAAGAAGTCATTTAATCAAATCAGCACGAGGATATCTAGAACGGCTGGAAGACTTGTGGTGGTCCCTAAGAACCCCCTACAGCCGACACAATAGGCCTGCATGGAGAGAGACTCTTCAATGGATCTATAAACAAAGCCTGGCCCTGGCATTGGAGAGATGACTAGAAAGAACCAGAAGACTAGACAATGCTTACCCTAAATCCCTGTGTTTTCACTTGGTGCGAGCTCATGATGAGACAAGAGGCGATGAATACCCCCTATATTGATATTGGTGGTTGTTCTGCCAAACCTGCACGTGTGACTAGAGGACAAGTTGCTCATAGAAAGGCCGGCAAATCCAAATTATAGCCATCGTAGGCAGTTGCCAGAGCTTGATAATAAATCTCTCATAACGAGAACGCTGTATGTTCTTAGATAAAGTATTTAACAATTCGCTAAAGCTACTGCTCGTAGTCATAGGAAGAGCTCATAGTCTCTTCTTTCCTCTCCTTGAAGTCGAGCGATTTCATACCTTTTGAGCGTCCAATTGTTCCAGGTGAATCCGATATCTGCTGGCTTTCAGCTCGCAGTTCTTCCATCTTCACTTGATATAATTGGTTAAGAGATGCCTGCTCATAGTCGGGGTATTCATCCTTATGATTTGAAAACAAAGACTCTGTGAGGCCCTCAACATCCAAGTCTCCACATCCCATCGCTTGTAGATCTCTAGCAAGTTCTTGCGTCTTTTCATATGTTCCTGCTAGAATTATGAGATATAATAGAAGTCCACCTTCCGGAAGGTAGATTTACAAGAGTTGGCCTTACTAATAATTTGTTCAGAAGGGCAGTGACTCGCTGCTCTAGAACTCGCTGAACTAAAATTGACATAACCTCATTGGGTGAAAGGAATACACTTTTTTGCTGCTGAACAGTATCTTTGATTTCTTTGTACAATGACGAAAGCCCTTTAGCTACATTACTAGGACTAGCATGTGCCCCATCGTCACCAAGAACCAACCTAGTATCAGCGTTCATGACTTCCACATCAATAAACATTGGACGTGTTGCTACATAATGTTGCATGGCACTTGTACCCCTATTGAACTGTGACAAAATTTTGTCACATTCAGACAAATCTCTTTTCTGTGATGCTGCATCAAACCGAGCCAGAAATCTATTCTCCAATTCATTGCAATACTCTTGTAGATTAGTAACAGCAAATTCTAATCTTTCTTTTGCTAGCAGTTGCATTTCCTATCATTGATGGGGCAGCTATGCCGTGTCCTCCAATATCTTCTTCAGCAAATGACCGTAATTTTTGGGCAACCGAAGCAGCCTCAGCAGTACGGCTGTCATCAGAAAATAGAGGAGAAAGCTTTATTAGGTCGCCTGGGCTGCTGTTGAACTCCATCAAGTACTTTATCAGCTCAATCGTTTGACTGGCTGTAACCCGTTGAGCATCTGCACTCTGAAGTTGATCTCCTATCTTTGCAGCTGTCTGGCCAACACTTGAAATACGTGAATCTAACCTTGCAAAGCTATCAAACAAACCATCTACACCTGTTTCTAGCTCAGCAAGTGTCTTACGATGCTTAGTGTCTTGGACAGAGACATCTTTCTTAAGATTGTAGAGTCTGCCATCAATCTGTTTACGAAGCTCAGCCAGCTCCTTACAAGAGTCCTTGAACAAAGATAAGAGCTTCTCAACGTCTGGGAATAAGGGAGTAGAAAGAGCTTGTGCATACTTTGCTGCATCAGATGGAGCCTGCTTATGTCCATTTGGAAAAGAATCACCCCCACCGACGTTGCTGTGTCCTTATAATAAATCTATTGCTTCTTCTTGGAAAGATGGAAGGAGCTCTTTCACCATGTTTCCAAATAATGCATCAAAAGAAAAGTCCCCCTTAAAGTCATCAATGTCCATAATGAGAGGGAAAGAGTTAGCTGATGCAGATTTCGAACTTCTATCATTCTTTGTTCCATTTTTTGTCTCCGGGTATGACTAAAAGAAAGCTTGAGAGTCTTCTTCTGGGTTACAGAGACAAACAGGTCCAACGAAAATTACAATGCAGAAGTGACTTCTCTAGTTTCGAAAATTTGATAATAATCCAAATCCATAAACGAGAAAAGCTTGAAAGAGCCAGCTGTTGTGGACGAAGAAATGCGTGCTTCTATAGCAAGAGATATATATAAGGTAGTTTGAGTTCTGGGATGGACCTATCTTATATAACCGAGCGATAGGGCTCCGTAAAGTTGATCATTACGAATGTTACGATTCATTTGATTGGGTGGTTCAATGCGTTTCGAAACCCTCCCCCTCATTTAGATTCCAGCTCTTGCATTGGGAGTTAGGAGTCTCAGCCCGTCCGTCCCTTTATTACTCAAAAGGAAGTCAAGTCTTATTGGACCCTTTCGGGAATTCATTTTTTTTGACGGCTACCCCCTCAACGTTTTGAGTAGGCGTTTGGGACCGGGAACAAGAAGTTGTTGCGGTGCCAGTAGGGACCTAGAGTAGGATTGGCTCCAACCGGATGAGAATAGGCCCATCTCTGCTGCAGTTGCACGGCAAGGGAAGGAATTTGTTTCGCTTCGCACCATGATTGACCGAAAGCCACTATGGTATTTCTACCTAGGGAAAGATTAAGACTTAATATTGCTTCCCTCGTTAGCTATGGTATGAAATCGCTCGACAGGACTGACGGCGAGGAATTGAAGACGCTGAGTGTTCAACTAAGGGTAAGGTTATAAGATCTCGACTGCTAAGGGTTTCAACCGATACCACTAAATACTAGTAGCCCAGAAGAAGGATATAAAGAAAACGGATCAGTATTCGCTCTAGTGAAGTGAGCTTAAGGTATTGGTCACGTCACGAAGGCTAATAATACAAATTCCATAGAATCAGTTCATTTCCTTCTATTTAGGGCCTTAGAATGCTGTCCATCTGTGTGATAGGCATTCTTCCATTTCTGGTCCGATTTCTTCTTGTCCTTTATGACTGGGATTTGTTGACTCCCTAACCTAATATGGATACCCAGCCCAGACCTGAGAATAGCCAACTTCTTATTCTTATTGTATGACCATGCTGAGTTAAGAGAAAGCGCCTTCTCAACTTCTGTAATGTCTACTGCTTTTTCGACTACTTAATCTGTTGCTGGATGATTGACTGTGGATTGACCAGGGGTATATACCTTTGCTCCTGGCCTTTGCTTCCAAGATGTATAGTTGTTTACGAGATGTGAGAAGCGTGGATTCCTCGAGATGTCTAGTCATAGTCTGTTGTGTCACTTCAAAGATGATTGCCGGGGACGACTTCAATGATTGTATTTCCTCTGGGCCTGTTCAGGAAGAGATGTTTTGGTCATTCTGGTAATTTTATTCATTGAAACAAGTTCCAACCACGATGGTTTGGCGTGAGAGGTAGAGCCAAATGCGCCGATTTCCTTGTTTGTCACCATCTCTTTCAAATGTTCGTTCCTTCGCGTCTTAGACAAGGTGGGTTCACCCGTTTGTGTGCCGGTTGGTCCTAATAAATAAGAATTGGGTGTAGCATTAGCTTTTACAAGGTGACGACGGGATAAGATTTCAAATAAATAGGAAAACCAGCCCTTGAATGGCATGCTCCCTATCTGTCTCAATTGGCCGAGCTGAATCGGTCAACCTGTAGGAAAGACGGAAACAAACTAGTCAATTGCTCTTCTATCTTACTGAATCACTCAACTTCGATTCCTGCATCGTTTGCATACATTTCCTATCCGGGAGAAGGGCTTTAAGGCGGAAAAGGCATATAGAATGGTAACGGCTGAACAGAATCAATGTATCCTCAGAAAATAGAGTCCAGTGGTTCGAATCCACTTCTAAAAGCGGGCGAAGGTGGGGACATTAGCAACCTCAACTCGAGACGAGAAGGGGCACCAGAATCCTCATTAGAGGAGACCTTTTGACATAACTCACCTTAAATTGTTTTCATTCATGGATGTCTTTTCAGGATACAATCCGCTAGAAAAGACCAAGGATAGAACTAATTCATCCCATTCTTCGGTTGAAGCAGCTGCCCTTCCATCAACAGAATTGGCTCCTGCGGGCCTAAGTAGACCTCCTCCATTAGTTCCAAACCTTGACGGTAGGGCTTTTAGGTATAGGTCAAGCGGTTAAAGAAAGAAGGAGTCGGAGCGGATATAGAACAAAAGATTTATGTTGCTAAATCGCACACATGTCAGAACAACACTTAGAGATCGGGCAGCACCAGATAACTACATCTCGCTTTTGAGCTCATCCCTGTGATTAACCTACTAGTCCCAAGTCATTGATCCGGGAATTGACTGAGGAAAAGGCCTATAGAGGAGGAGCTGCTCCCTATAGAGATTGAGTTACCATCCCGCCCTTAAGAATTGCTGTAGCAGTTGATTTAGCATTGGAAGATCTGGCAGCAACGAAGAAAGCTACTCTATTGGCTGACGGCTCAGACTGTACTAATTCTTCCGTTTTCTCGCTAAGCCAGATCGTGGAGTAAAGGATGTAGTTGACTTTGTTGTTGACATGAAGTCTTGAGATTCTGAATGAGACGAAATAGCAGACTTGACGCCTTCTCGTGACCAATTGGGATTCCCCACTTCAGTCCTAGAGCATCCCTTTAATATGGAGTTAGGGAAGGCGGATAGAAGAATCAATCCATTAAGCCAGGGGCCTTTAGGACCTAGTCCCCGTGAACTCACTATTTCATCTGATCCGAAGTCCTTAGATAAGAAGATGTTTACCTTTGCTGACTATCATCCCCGAACTAGTCTTTCTCTTCTTACACCCTTATTGGATCAAAGCCTAACTAAAAAGGCTTAAAGGTCCCCGCCGTAAGCAGTTGAATGAAGTCATAGCTTCCTTCTGTTGGTAAGAAGTTCGAAAGAAGTCTGACTGCCTTCGTGCCTTATCCCTGCTAGCATCCCTTTTCGATTGAGTTACAGGCTTTAGTAGATAAGCAGGAAAGAAGTCTAAGTCAGCAGCCGTAAATCAGTCATTCGAAAGAGTAGTTACCGCGGACTTAGAATCTCATCGAAGGTCCTTTACAGATCGGGTAGGAAAGTCAAGTCTTTTAGTTAGTTGGGCCAAAATGCCCCTTCTCCCATTCCAATACCCCTCTCTGGTGAATCCCTTACTTAGACAGCCAGGAAGTCATACCTGCTAGCTTCCTCTTTGCTTGACTAAAGAATGCATTCGTAGGACCAGTCTAATTAGACTTCGTTCCCCGGAAGACTAAGAGAAGGCTACGAAAGATAAGACCACAAGAAAAGAAGGCCAAAACCCAGATCTGCCAACTTCCTTGGATTCTCTTCTAAAACCCGCTGATTCCATTAATCTTCCTTACAGGGTAATCCCGACTTCACTCCTAGAGACGAAAGCAGAAGATTAAGAGCTTGAGGACTTAGTAAGAAGTAGTAGTGTTCTTTACAAGCAAGCGGGCTAACAGGTAAAGCCCTTAATTTAGATAGCCCTTAATGCAGGGAAGAGAGGAATGCGAAGGCTTTCACACTACGAAGCCGGAGAGTGAGCAGGAAAGCACTACGATCTTTATACAGAGATAGGAAAGAAGTGTCTCAGATATGGCTTTCCAGCATATGATTTGATTCATATAAGAAGTAGAGCCGAAAAATGACATTGTCTTGCAAAGAACCTTTGGGGACTTTACACTCCCGGAAAGAAAAGCCGTTAGATTCTCCCTTAGCTTCTAACTGATCAACAGGATATTCCCGCCTCTGATCGGACTAAGACCGTGATCCGGTAACTTACTATTGAATCAGCTACTTGACCTTGCTTGGCTTTCTCTCTAGATCTTCTAGCTGCAGTTTACAATTAAGATTTTCTTGATACCAGTCCTTAAGCCTGGAAGAAGAAAGCAAAGTCTGATTCTTTCGCTTGGCTTAGTCTCCATCCTTCTGGTGAATAGCCCTCTTTATTTATTAACTTAACTCGACCCGGAAAGAAGTCCCAGAGGGCAGAGGTAAGTCGTTCAGGAAGATTAATGTCTTTTTGCCGTCTAACTAATGCCTTAAATAGAAGACGGACGAAAGAAAAGCCTTAGGCTCGGAAAGCGTCTGATCTGACTACACCCATTTCATCACTTACTAATCCCTTCGCTCCCCTTTAAGCAGTTAGACGCCCTACTCGATTGAGACTAGCCCCTCTGCCGAAGCAGCAAATCGGTCATCTTGGTGCAATCCAGTTCTCCTAAGACTAAGAAAAGAAGAGGTAACTAAGAAGAAATCCATGAGTTTGATTTCCTTCTAAAATGGAACTTCGGACAACTGTAACTTCTCTTCCAACTTCAGTCCGGACTGTAATGCAAGAACAATAGAAGAGTTCTTGCTTTCCTTGTTAACAATTTACCCGGTAACTGTACAAATCATACTACAATCAATTCTTTGCTAGCTTCGGAAGGGCTTGATTCACACAAAGAGAAAAAGTAAGCTATGACTTATCTCCTGGCTATTACTTAAGTCCTGCTTTCGTAACTCTAAATAGAAGAAGTTAAGTCCTAACTAACTCCTCAAACTATAAGTCTTCCCTCTTCCTTGCCTACAAGAGGTGAGGAATGAGGCTGATTTTGGCCTTCGTAATGCCTGGCAGAGAGCCTTTAAAAAGAAAGACTTCTTTACGGCTTTCCTAAGTCGGAAGATTACTGGCTTGCTGCCTTATCTCTTGAACAACATGCGAAAGAGTAATTCAATCAATCTCTTTACGTGTAACAGGAAAAGAGTCTGAATCGGAAACTGCATTTCTTACTCCGGGAGAAGAGAGGGGACCAGTAAGAGAGGAGGCTTTCAACTGACTATCTCCATAGATAGAGGATGCTCCCCCTTCTCAGGTCGGGATGGGATTCTAACTACTAAATAGTCTCTTCCGGGAAGAGACGAGATAATTAGACTTTCTATGACATTTCATTATAAGTAGCGATCATCTTCTATTCTACGGCTTAGAGGTCGAGTTAAGTAAAGACCCTCTGTAAGACCTCCTAAAGAGGAGAGAAGAGAATTAGCATTTCATCTAAGGGGCGAAAGCCAGGGTTATTGGATTTCTTATTAGTTTTGTCTACCTTAAGGGAGTAGGATCAGACTCAATTAGAAGGCATTGCTTCCTTCGGATCATAATCTCTTCTACGGCTGCCCTCAGTCGGAAGGGATTTGGGCATTGGCATTGAGGAGCTTTCCTAACTAGTAACGACAGCCTATTTATACGACTATACCTTCTATAGCTTCCAGCCAAGCTGACCGTTTTGCATTTCTTCCCTAGCTGTCTCACGAGGGCGTCAAGAGAGTTGGTTTTCTTGCAGCTTCCTTGCTTTCTACATAAAAACTTGACTAGCTTTAGACTTCCTGGGAACGAAATTACTAATGATCTCCGGCTTTCGTAACTATTTCGAATGCGGGCTGATCTTGTCGAAATACTCTAGTCTCCTGTTCTAGTAGTTCAGTGACCCGGGTTACGAACTCAATCAATAGGCTTGTGTCAATTAGAAAAAGGAACTTCCTTTCCTACCGTCCTGTAAAGAGAATCAATAAGGCGGGGGGTCTATAAGCTTGTGACTTGATCCGCTAGCGCAGGTTCCTTGCGCTACAGGGATTTCACATCCATTTTTGGAGGGGTCGGACTACGCGGAGTCAGAGAGGGGTAGTTGATTGGATGACGTTATTATGACAATCAAATACCGCTGCACCTCTCTATATGTATGTGCTTTAGCCCCGGGGCGGAGACACTTTCTAGTTATGAATCGGGAATGGGCGATGCTTGGTTACAATTTCGAATCCGTTATTATATGTTTGCTCTTGTCTTTGATGTTTTTCTTTATCCATGGGCAATGATTTTCGATGTCTTAGGGGTATCCGTATTTAAAGAAGCTTTCATTTTCGTGCTTATCCTAATTGTTGGTTCATGGCGAAAAGGAGCATTAGAATAGTTTTAATTCTTGAATATTTAGACAATAAAAAAAACATTGAGACAGTTCTGAATTCCATTGACTTTCCCTTACTTGATCGAACAACCCAAAATTCAGTTATTTCAACTACATTAAATGATCTTTCAAATTGGTCAATACTCTCCAGCTTATCTATGGTACCAGTTCTTGCTTTGCTTCATTAATAGGATCACGATTCGACTTTGATCGCGATCGAGTCCTAGACAAGCAGACCTCCTTTTAACAGCTAACAGCAGGCACAGTCAAAATGGCTACTTCTTTAGATGAGCTAATGCCTGAACAAAAATAGGTTATTGCTATAGGAGCCTGTACAATTACAAGGGTACCGATTCTTATAGTATATAGTCTATATATATTCTATAATTATATAGAGCTGATTCAATTGCAAACACTGGGTATGAATGCTAGTCTTGCTAAATCCATTTCATTGCCTTGCTTTGAAGAACTAGGCTTAGAGCCAATAGAAGTAGTTGAACTTTCCCTGGTATCATCTCACTTTTAGCCATGTTGTTAGAGATAGAGGCAAGTGCAAGGTACTAGTCTTCTGTCTAGAGCTATAATGAGTTAGGGAAGGAAGAAACTTCACTGCAGGGTAAGGCTAGCATTAGCAGGACAGTTCACTGCTAAGTAATGTGGTTCGAATCCAACTCGTGAGATGACAGTGATCTTTATTTAGCTGGTCGTAGCCATAATGTGCTGTTTTTCTCGAATTCATTAAAACCCTCTTCAGATCAGAGCCTCAGAAAGGTCGTGTTTAATTTAAATTGTTTTTTCCGAGTCAACACTACACCGCTTTTGCGTAAATTCCTCCCCTGTTTGACCCATTTCCTCGAATGCCAAAACCTTGAAAGCAAGGAAGAAACGAGCTTTTCACTCGCGAAAGAAGTAGCCACTCGGGCAAAAGCACGGCCGGCTCCCTGGTAAGATGGAGGCTTTCTCTCTTCCAGACGTTTATTGTGGGAGAAGATCCAATATTTCATGCTGGTTACGGCTAGGCGGGAGTGTAGTAACCGACTACACGCCTTTTTAGGTATGAAGCCCGCTTGCTACATGATCGAATCTCGTTTATCTGTGATCAGAGTGATGATCCTCTAAAAAACTTTTTTAATAGAATATAGAGGCTCAGTCTTCGTCTATGGCGGGCAGATTTGGAAGTCTTGCTCCCATTGTTCTAAGCGCCTTGGCTGCTGTTGATTCTGTCCTCCCTTACGCTACCGTGCTTTTTGTTTTGCTTGAGTTCTTGTACCGGAAGCAAGAAATTTCTTTCTTGTTGGCAGCGAGTTCAGTTCCTCATTAGTGTAAGCCCCTAAGGGAAGCTCTGAAGTATTCGAAGTCGTGTAGCGAGGTTATCTTGGTTGGGGTCTATTCCCATTCGCCTAGGACCCTCATAGCCCACACCTCTTATTCATATCAGGTTCCATCCTCTCTTTCCGGTGGTTCAGTGGGCAAAGTCCTATCAGGGGCATTTTACTTTTCTGGGTCGAGTACCCTTCCAGGAAAAATTCCTTCTTTCTCTCTCCGCGGTTGACTGCTTTTGTGGTGGGAGAAGCCCTGAACTGAAGGAGAGATAGACGGGGCTCAGACATATAATGTCAATGGTGTTTGAACTCTATTCTCCAACTCAAAACTCGATTTTCAAATAAAGCCTATGGCTGATCTGTTTTCCCGGCCTGATACCAACTCTCGACTTGATTGACGAAGAATCAATCGGGGCGATCTCCGCTTCCCAACGCCAGAGGTACGAATTGGCTAACTAGCTTAGTTGCTTCTGAACAAGAAGAAGGGTTAAGACCAAAACATTCGAGGCAGCTTCAGCATCTGATGAAGCCTAGGTATCCTTTTCTATTACGCAACGGCATAGAATTATGAGACATCAGACTGTTCAGTCGCCAGTTCAAGTTAGTTGATATTTGTACTCTCCGGTTATGAGTATGATTTGCTAACGGACACTCTTTGTTATAGTATCTATCAACCTGTCAAAAAGCAGGATTCGCTTGAGGCCCTAGACTCAGCACTAAGAATATAGTATCAGGCTATTACACAACACTAACCTCCTGACCAATCTTTCGTGTCTGTGAAAGACGACTAGCTGACTTAGCTTTAGCTTCCCAGTCATCTTATGTTGGCATCTAATGATACGAGAAGAGAACTCAAAGCGCTATTTCCATTCGTAATAACTTCCGCTTTTTTGCCTACTCGTTCTCTACCCTAAGTACCTTATCTTATTGAGTGTATCTCTGATAACCAGGATAGCAGGAATTTCGAAATAAGCTTCTCCATTTTTCTTTGTCGACAAACGACAGGAGAATGCTTTTTATATCCGTGTTATCCGTTTAGCTTAATCAGTTCTCGTCTTTCTCTATCTTACCTACTAGTGTCTCTCTTGTCTCTGGGCATTCTCTCCTTCTGAGTCCTTGTCACTTTGGGAGACTGTTTAAAGATCAAGGAAAAATCTTAACTAGCTTGCAGTTAACTAAGATCTTCCAGAAAGATACGATATGGAATTATGTACGTTAACCGCCTCCAGTCCCCCTCGGGGGGAGTTGTTGAAGCATTCCTCATAGCCTTTGGCTTACGTAAGATCTATCTCTTCTCTAACAGCTATTCTTTGAAAGAGCCACGCACAACAGACTTGCTCCCATGTAGCGAAGAAAGCTTTCAGTCCTTATTCCGGGGAAACCTCTAAAAGATCTTTTTTAAACCAAGAAAAGAAAGGCAAACAACATTTCTTAATAAACGCTGGAGCCCTTCCTGAGCTATGCCTCGAAGGGCAAAACCTAAGTAAGACGCGAATCAATGTTACACCCTCAGACGCGACATCTAGCTAGCGACTTCTAAGCCTTAGCCTAGTGCTCATCCTACTCCTACTGCTAATGCTATTGCTTCCTTTTCTGTCACACGCCATTCTAACAGCTTGAAAACAAGCTCTTCTTCTTAAATTGCAAAGAGAAGAGCTTATTCTGATTAAAGCGCTGTCGACTCTTTAAGAACAGGAGTGACAGTGGTATCAGCTATTTATACCAGACCCGCTTTCAGTTCATTTCCTATTTAGTCAGATCAGGGATTTTCAAATGAATCTCATCCGTGAAAAAGAAGTGAATTGCTCGAGTCAGCTTGGGCTTGGTTCCGTTCAACCATCAAGAAAGAAGCAAGCCTTTTACCGGGTTTCCCTCTTTCTGGTTAAAATCAAATGCCAACGTGCTTCAAACATAAAGTTCGAAGTGGGATGGGATCTAGCCTTTGGGCTTAGTTCAGAGTTCAGCCTTCTAGGCTTCTTCCTTAATCAGGAAAAGCCTTTACGCTTTGAGCCGGGTATGAATCAAATAAAAAATAAGTGAATCCTCCTCCTTCTTTCTTTCAATCTTACTATCAATCATTGACCTATCCCTAGTAAGCTCTGACTATGAGTGAAGGAGGAACCTATTTAACGGTGGCCGGGAGTGCCTATCCGCCTAAGCTGTAAGGAAAATAATCCGGAATTATAGGATCGTAATTCAGTTAATGAGAACAAGTCTATAATCCGTACTGAAGTAATGATTACAGAACTTGACTATTGTAACTGAACTGAATGTCTTCTCTGTCCCGGGTAAAGAATATGATTTATTTCTTTCTTTAGTCTCGGGATATCATATTCTTCTTACAGAACAGATGGAATAGCTTAGTCTTTATCTCTGGTCACTGTCCTATTTCAACTGAATGTCTTCTTCTTCCCTGATCTTAGTACCGTAGGTGATTACTAGATTGATTTATTTCCATCTCCTGGGCGTAAATATCTTCTGATTACCATAGCGAGACTATCTCTTACTAACGCTCGGGCCCAATAGGGATTGGCTCACTTCACTCAATCTATAGAGTTCTATTTTTAGTTACCTGACTGAAATGAGATTTTTCAATGAACTGATTCTGATTCTCGCCTTATTAGCTGGTCACTTAACTTCAGTAATTCAAACTATCTTTCTTATTATTCTTATTCTATGGGGAAATAAGAAGGAATGAATTCTCGGAGCTTTGACTCTTTCCCCTTCGGGATAGTTACAGTCCGGTCATAGAGCAAATGAGCCAGTCAGTCTATTTTACAGTGGATAATCTTTTTTTCGTATCAGTCCTACGCTTACTAAGAAGCCTAACTAGTTGACAGGGCTGTTCTTCTAAAAGAAGTAAGACCTTTAATAATGAGCGTACCGGGACTTCCATTCAGTTCCCTTTGCTGTAGGTGCAGGCGCAGACGAGCGACTAGCTTTGGAGGTAATAGCCGATACGAGCAACTAGGTCTCATAGGCGGGAAGCTTTAAGTTGGCCGCTTCCTTAGCCATTCCAGACAGCAACATCTTTGAGGTAGCATCAGCAGACGAGAAGGATGAGGTCTGAGAAGAATCTTGAGTCTTGAGCTTCTTATTGGCCGCATCCAAGTCATTAATGAGAGTTCTCTTCCCAAGCACAGATCCTGGAGCCAAGTTAAGGTCAAGGGCTGCTTTGTTGACTAAGCTATGTCCATCATTTACTGTCTCAGCCGGCACAGAAGGGGTTGGATCACCAACAAAGAAGCAAAACCACCTGGTAGCCATACCAGATAGATTGGGGGTAAAAGCTAGAGTACCACCCTCCAGAGGAGAGTAATATAAAGAGTTACAACAGGCAATAACAGCTTCGAACTCATGCAATGCAACAGGGAGCTACTGCCACTCCCATGGTGCATTGTGATTACATTCTACAACAATCCCAGTTATACTTAACACAATTAACAAAGCGGGATAGGTTACGTAGTGTAGTAGCTCGAACGTAAGCCGGAGTAAGGGCTACGGGTACGGGAAAGGAATGCGCGTCTGAGGTTGCATGCCCGTCTGGCGGGCTATCTGTTCGAAACTTATTCTAAAGCCAATAATCCTATTACCAGTCAGAGCTCATCCCAGAGTAGTGAGAAAAGGGTGACTATCATACGGAAATTCCACTAGTGAATTTAGATCAGGGAATTCCACTATTGAAGTTATCCGTCTTAGGCTTCAAGCTATCTCTCTCTCTGTCTTTATTGTTCTAGTTTCTGCTTCCGGAAGAAAGACTGCCTTCGCTTCGATTTCGGTCTAGCTACGTGGAAGCCGGCTTAAAGACTTTCTCAATCAAAGGAGGGAGATATAACGAAATCTTCTTATTATGTCAATGCCAATTGAATCAGCAACCGCTGCTGTTGGTGTTGTAGCAGTTCCTCGTTTAGTGGTTCGAGTCAATGAATCCTGTCTCCCCGTCCTTTGTTCGTGGCTGAATGCCGGCACAGGATCCCGGCTTTATTGGCCTTTGATAGCTCATGCTGGGGGAACCCAACAGGAACTACAAACGCAAAAAGACAACAATAAAGCCGGAAGGGCGAGGACTGGCCGGAGCAGTTCAACTATTAAGGATGTTCTAGTTGCAGCTTCTTATCCTTCAACCTAACCTAAATTAGGTTTAACTATTACTCGTAAATTCTTGTTTACAGGTCCTTTACAGCTTTTAAAGTATTTTATTTCATTTTATATTCTTAATAGTAAAGACATAGTAAAAGCCTTTACAACTCACTGGCTTCGGTCTCTTTATGAAGGGTTATTCCGGGCTACTCCTCCCTTCGGTCGCCTCTATTACGGGTGTGAAAGCAAAACCCTGGCTTAAACAAAGCTACCCGGCTTCGCCTCACCTATTTCCTTTCTCCTGCCTTTAAAAGACAGGACATTAACTCTTCTCTGCTGACACTAGTGGCTATACGGGAAAAAGTTCCTAAGTCGAAAGAGGAGATGACAAGACTTCTCCGATGCGGAAAAGACTCTAAGGCTGCTTCCCTCTCCCACTGCACTTGGAAACCCATGGTGGACATTTTTATAGGCGGTGAGGTTGGTGCTATTCCCACCTTCGTCTCAGTGAAACTAGGTCCTCGGGGGAAGGGCAGTTGAAAAAGGTTGATTACGGTTCCCAAAACTTTAGTTGAGTGACAGAGTGGTTGGAAGCCTGTATGGATAGTCCACCCTATTGATATTCTATCCCGCTGTGGCAGCGTCAAGGAAGAGAAGGTATCGCCCTGAAGAGGACCTGTCTCGAGGAAGTGGAGAGTCTGAACCCAAGCCAAGAGGCCTTTCTAAGGTGAAATCGCTGAGTTCTTTGAAGTCTTCCGGCCGAAGGCAACTGAGGGAGCAGGCAAGCGTCGTATCTTTGCTATTGGTAATTCTTTCAATCAGAGGTTACTCCGTCCTGTCCATTTATGGTTTGCGTCTGTATTGAAGCGCATTCCCATGGACGGTTACATTTAATCAGACGGCTCCTCGGGTTCGCTTAATTCCAAGCAGCCACTG
>NW_021632667.1:0-35661 GCF_004799145.2 Neltuma alba | reverse complement strand
TATGAGAGAGAAAGAAGAGGGAGAAAGAAAGGCCAAGTGGTTCCAAGCCAGATCAAACTCTAAAACAAGGTATGTGAGGGTTATAGCACCTGATTTTATGCCTATTCGGATTAGTTACTAGGCGTATCTGATTCTGAAATTTTGCATGCTAAAAGTACACTCTGTGAGCTTTAAATCCATAGGTAGAACACTTCATTTGGATATGTGTACGATTATGGTGATTTTTCAAAGTTAGGGTTTGAAATCTGGAAACAGTGTTGAACTTTGGAAGAGTTTCGAGTTCCGTACAGTTCTGGTACTGTTAGGTGTAGAATTGGCTCCTGAAACTATTTTTCCTTTAAGTTTAACTTCGATCTTCCAGTGGGACTTGGAATCACTCAATTTGGATTTTTCTAGAATTAATTATGAATTTCAAAGTTGAGCAAAAATTCTGGAAATTCTGCGTGAACAGTACCCGCGAAGCAAATTTCCAGATTTGGTGTTCTTGAATCTAAGGCCATCTAAAGTGGTCCTAATTGACAAGAAATGGATATTAAGGATGGAAAATGATAAGATTTATGTTAGAAAAGTTAGAAAGAAAACCCTAAGACTAAGAGAAAGGGTTGAGGTTCAAGAAAGCTAGTCTTGAACTTTATGTAATCTAGTAGTCCTAATGGATTGTATGATCAATGTGACTATGTTTAGGACCTTTGGAACATCCAAGAGGATGTTTGGTGATGTTGACTGAATGTCCACATGGTTGGAAAGACAGGGAATCAAAGGAAAAGCAAGGGGAAAGCCATGTTACAAGGTAGTGAAACTTACCTATACTGTGTGCTTGATATGTATGCTTGCATGATGTGGTTGTGTTGCCATGATGTGACTAAGCTATGATGAAATGTTTGCAAAGTTATGTTTGCAAGTTTATGTTATGTTTTGCCTTGGCAATATGTTATGGAAGCATGAAATGCTTTAGCTTACTTTCCATGGCATTCATGTGTTAATGTTATAACATGTCATGCATATGCATTATGTCTTGCATGCTTATGGGTAGTGTTTGCTACTGAGATTCTCCCGAATCTCACCCCTCCCTAACCAACCATTTAGGTCAATCAATGATGGGCAATAATGGCATGAGAAGCAAGGAGAAGTAAGCGGAGAATTATTCTTGTTAATAGATGAGACTGTTGATAAATGTATAATTCTACTATTATATAATTTATGTTATGGATGCCTATGATGCCATGTATTTAATTGTAATGTTTACGGCACGAATGAAAATATATGAGAATGAATGGGAAAGAGTAATCCCAAGTTATGTATGTCAAAGAAATAAAAAGAATTATAGTAAAGAGATGTTAAGGGATAAAACGTAGGTCCTGGAGTAGTGAGTTTGTAGCTCCAGTTTGACCTATCAAACGAGTGAGTTAGGTCATAAGATTTGGCAAGCAATGAGATCTGATGTTTCTCTTTAAAGTGAAGGGTAGTTTGCCCGATTCCGATAACTGAGCAGAAAGTTATGCCTTTGCAAAGTTAGGCAAAAATACAGCAAAATCCGAAAATGACCAAATGAACAGTAACTTTTTCAAAGGAGATTGAGCTCGAATTTCAAGGCAATCAGGTCAGAAACTATTATTCCTCAAAATTCTATCCAAAGAGCTTTCTGTAGAACTTGGAATCACTCAATTTCAATTTTTCTACAATTAGTTATGAATTTTCAAAGTTTGTCACATTTTAAGGTGACAATGAATAGTAACTCGTAAATGAAAATTTTCAAACTTGATTTTTAATCAATTGTAGCCTTCAAAAGTGATTCCAAATGCTTCCGCAAGGAAAGTTAATTGATTTAAACATGAGGTGTTACAGTTGGTTCAAAGCATACCATTCGAAGAAAAATTTTTTATCAGTGGGGATCTTAATGGACATGTTAGTAAGGAAGTAGGACAATTCAGTGGGGCTCATGGTGGTTTTGGTTTTGGGGAGCTTAATAGTGGAGGACAATCTATTCTTGACTTTTCTCTTGCATATAATCTTAAGATTGTCAACACTTATTTTAAGAAGCAAGAGGAATATTTATTCACATACAAGAGTGGTGCTTCAAAATCACAAATTGATTTCTTTTTGATTAAGAATCCAGAAATAAGATTGTATGCTAATTGCAAAGTGATTCCTAGAGATAGAGTGACTACCCAACATAGAGTACTTATCCTTGATGTACGTTTTAAGAGTACCAAGCAAAAATACCATCAAGTGGTAAAACCCAGGGTTAAGTGGTGGTAGTTAAAGGGTGAGATGCGGGAGTTATTCAAAAGGACTCTTTTGGAGGAAGGGATTTGGGAGTTACAGGGAAATGCAAACATGATGTGGGAAGAGATAGCTATAAGGGTTTGTATGGTAGCTAAAGCAATTTTAGGATAATCCAAAGGTCCTGGTCAGAGAGATAAGGAGACTTGACGGTGGGATAAGAGTGTGCAATAGTGTAGAAAAGGAAAAAGTATCAGTTGGCTAAAAAAAGAGACGAAGAGAACAGTGAGCGAAGCACGTACTAAAGCTTATGAGGGGTTTTATCGAGTTAGGAACAAAGACGGGAGAAAGAAATATTTACAAGATTGCGAAGCAAAAAGAGAGGAAAAAGAGAGATCTGGACCAAGTAAAGTGTATAAAGATAAAGATGGTAAAGTGCTAGTTACTGATGGTGATATCAAGGACAGATAGGAGGCTTACTTTTACAAGTTGTTTAATGAGGGAAGCAATTATGCCACTCAGGACTTACAGGACTTGCTAATTAATAAAGATGACTAGAATTTGGCTTTTTACAACAGGATCCGTATCAGAGAGGTTAAGGCAGCTCTCAAGAAAATGAGTAATGGTAAAGCCATTAGGCCTGATGGTATCCCTATTGAAGTTTGGAAATGTTTGGGCGGGGCGGTGAGGGTGAGGTGTGGCTAACCAAGCTTTTTAATGAAATTTTCTGCTCTAAGAATATGCCGGATGATTAGAGGAGAAGCATTTTAGTTCCTATTTTCAAGAATAAAGGAGACATTCAAAATTGTACAAGCTACAAAGGGATAAAACTTATGAGCCATACAATGAAGTTGTAGGAAAAAGTGATGGAATATAGGTTGAGGTTGGAGATTTCTATTTTAGAAAATCAATTTGGATTTATGCCAGGGAGATCCACATCGGAAGCTGTCTATTTACTAAGAGGGTTAATGGAAAGATATAGGAGTAAAAGAAGGGATTTACATATGGTTTTTATTGACCTGGAAAAGGCTTATGATCGTGTGCCAAGAGAAGGAATGTGGAAGGCTTTGGAAAAGAAAGGTGTACGGGTTACTTATATCAAAGCCATACAAGATATGTATGAGGGGTTAACTACTAGTGTAAGAACGCCTGGAGGTGAGACAAAGGACTTCCCCATTAAGATTGGCCTATATCAGGGATCTTCTTTGAGTCTGTACTTATTTAATATTGTTCTGGATGTTCTAACCGAACCTATTCAAGAAAGAATCCCTAAGTCCATGCTCTTCACGGATGACATAGTTCTTATGGCAGAATTAAAAGAAGAGATTAACACTAGATTGGAGTTATGGAGAAGGACTTTGGAGTCGAAAGGTTTTCGCTTGAGTAGGAATAAAATAGAATATATGCATTATAATTTTGGGGCAGGCAAGGCAATGGGGATTTGGAGGTGAAGATGGGGGATCAAATCATTCCTCAAGTATCAAAGTTTAAATACCTAGGATTCATTATACATGTGGATAGGAAAATTGATGGTGACGTCTCTCATAGAATACAAGCTGACTGGTTAAAGTGGAGGAAGGCTACCAGAGTTATTTGTGATAAGAAGGTACCTAAGAAGCTTAAGGAAAAATTTTATCAGACTACTATAAGACCAGCTATGTTTTATGGTAGTGAATATTGGGCAATAAAGGGAAAACAAGAGCATAAAGTTGGGGTAGCAGAAATGAGGATGTTGAGATAGATGTGTGGTTATGCAAGAAAAGATAGGATTCGAAATGAAAATATCATAGCAAAAGTCAGTATGGCACCTATCCAAGAGAAAATGACTGAAGATCACTTAAGATGGTTTGAACATGTGCAGAGAAGGCTATTGGAGGCCCTGATGAGGAGGGTAGATCAGACAATATGGAGTCCTATAAAAAGGGGCAGAGGAAGACTGAGAAGAATGCTTAATGAGGTCATTGAACGAGACCTCTTGTTCAACAACATATCTAAGGAGTGGGTTATTGACAGAGCACGATGGCATTGTGTGATTCATGTAGCGAACCCCACCTAGTAGGATAAAGCTTGTTGTTATTGTTGTTGTTGTGATTGGGAACACAACATGAATGGAGTGAACCTGATAAAGAGAAGATGATCGTATTTGTCCAAATTGACCCGCTAGTGTAAAATACTAATTATTTAAGTATATGAATTTCCTGTTTATTACTTGTTAAGGATATGAATTTCCTATTTGCTACTTTTGTTTCCTTAAATATAATTGCCATAAGAAGATTATCTTCCAGAAATAACAACAAAATTAAAATAAAAAAGGAAAAATAACAAATAAAGGCCATGAAAATTACAATTAACAGGTTTTAACAATAATTAACTTGTAAATAACAACACATTTTTATAAAAATACCTTATTTGAAATTTTGCAATTTTCACAATTCTTTTTTGTTATTTTCTCACAAAAATACATAGATTTTTGAAAGTTTTTGCACCCTAAAAGGTGAATCATATTGTTCAAATTTTCTTGAGAAGTTTGATGAGCAAGCTAGTTAGCATAATTATTTGCTTCCTTACCAACATAACAATAAGGAACCATTCAATTACGTACAAGAAATTCCATAGTCTCCATGATTGTGTTGGGATAACTTGTTTTGTTTAAGCGACGAGTTTAGAGAAAAAATGGATCCTTCTTTTCATCACTATACGCTTCACATATGAGCTCTCTCTCACTCACTCACCCTCACACACATACATTTCTAGAGCAACGGGACAAACTACCTAGTAAAAGGAACTTTCAGTGAGCCCTAAGCCAATAACACAACCCCAATAAAACTGGTACGTATTTATCCCTTCCACTTTTTCAATGTAAGGCCACCCATTGTCAGATCCCTTCGTTTTCTTTTCATTTTCTGTTATTTAAAAGGAAGTTAAGCATATCACTTTTAGAAGAAAACCCTTTACTTCATGTCATACACGCACACACCTTACCTTCGATTCTTTATATAAAAGCTGTATAACTAATTTGGAGATATTAAAAAGAATTACTTAAGCTAGTTATTTATCACACATGTGTATTAATCTCTTTAAACTATCATCTTCAATCATATGTATTGGATTATTAGAATAATCCCTTAGCACGAACCCTTGGCAATCAATAGGGATATTTTAGCAAAGAGATGAGAGACAAAGTGAACTGAGATCTTATATTTATGAGCAATTTTAACCCCTAACTTTTATATTTAGGATCAGAGGTAGTATTTTCATATATATATATATTTACTTCATAATAATCATATAGCATTCATACATTATCCATATGCGTGCATGTACACCATTGAATATATATGTGTTTATGTACACCATTGATATGCTCCTTGTTTAACTTGTGAATTTAATTCAAAACCCAATTTGATTTTTTATGTGAAGCCCAAAAACACTAACTGAATTGCCATAAAGTTAAAAACTATGGTAAAATCTTCTTTCACTAGAGTTACATCATCAATCCCATTAAATTTTTTTGGGTCTTTAAAAACGTGCTATTTTTAAAGAAAATAAAGTCATAGGGTTTTAAAACTCGAAGAGACGACTCCATAAACACCAAAAACGTGTAAAATAGTACTCGGAGGTGAATGTTATGGAGGATAGAAGTAGTAGGTCATGACGAACCTATCGGAGCTCCAGCTGGGTCTGGAGTTGTAACATCCTAAGTTTTAATCAAAGGATTTGAGTTAATTAAGCCTTGATTATCTAGAAATTTGAGGTATTAAGTAGTTAACATTGGATGTTAAGGCTTAGAAATACTAAGATTTATGATTGGAAGTCATGACCCTAGATATTTTTAAGTAGTCTTGGAAATCAGGAATTTTGGAGGGCCAATTGATCTTATCTTTAAGTGATTCTTTTTGAATTTGAAAATAGACATCTCAAGCTTTCTGAAGAGTCCAAATTGTAATTTTGGAGATGTGTGGACTTAGTTATGAATTTTTAAAGTTAAGTATTTTCTTGTTGTATGACATTTGCTGTTAGTTAGCCATAGCCAACGCCACAGCGAATAGCTTGATAAAAAGGGCACTTTTTAAGTACTATTCATTATGGGTTCGCCATGGCCAGTGCCACCATGATGAACGACTTGGTAGATAGTGTACTTTTTAAATGTCATTGGCTATGGGTTTGCTATGGCCAACCCACAACAAATACGTCACAAACTAGTTTTTAAAATCAGTTACAGACACATTTTTCAGATGAGTTAGGGTGGTAGAATAGTGGCGCTTTGCTAGGGCTTATAGATTTCAGTCTTTAGGAGTATATTTGAGCTTCCACACATCAAAGTAAGTATTCCTAACCTCATTTCTACCATTTTCTCTTAGATTTTTCAAGATTTAGATAGTTGAATCTTAGGGTTATTTAATGATTTTGAATGGACTAAGGTTTTGACTAATTATTTTGAGTTTGAAGGACTTTTTTGGACTATTCTAAGTGTTTAATCGGTTTACTTTTCTTGGATTTGGCATTCAGAGGAATTTAGACCTAGGGTTTGTGATTTTTGAGAGTTTTATGATGGTTATTGTTATTGTATTGTTTTAAAAAGGAGTTTTGATGATTGGGTTATGTTAATATGAGTTAACATTGAGGTTTAATCGGTTTAGAATTTTTAATTTGAATTGATTTTCATATTCAGATATTTTTAATGGTGAATTTAGATTAAGAAAATTGGGGCTTGTAATCAATTGTTGTAATCGGTAAACAACCAAGGATTCCTATAAATTGATTGATATATTAGGATAGTGTGTTTAGTTGGATTGGTCAATTGGAAGTTGAGAGGAGTTTTGGGTTGAGTTAGCATTTTGAGTCCCCAATTGTTATTGTCGGCTACTTAATTAGTTGTTAACCAGTATGCGGTAATTGTGTGATTGTGTAGATTGCCTGTGAATGGTGTTGTTATGCCCGAGGCAACTTGATTTGTGGTAATTGTTCCTTGCTTAGCTAAGAGGTAACTACTTTCCGCTCAATATATATGCTAATATATTTTTTGTGAGTAGTGTTATTGTTTTAGAACTATAAAAGTTATTTTGATATACATTTAGAATTATGTGGATATATTAGAATGACTATGCCTTGTGGGACTAAGTTTTGAAAATGCAATTCTTAGGTTTATGATAATATGTTACCACTGTAGACTTTGATTTGGAAATGGATTATGGAATTGGAAATTGACACTTAATGGATTTCTTGAGCATGATGCATATGATGGGTATTGGTGAGTGAACTGTGTTATTACCATCACGTGATAAGTGCCTCCATTAATGCATGATGGTTGGCTTCAGGCGCCTCCCCCATAGTGAAGAAACATCCTCCTTTGTCCGTATCCCCTAAAGTGAGGGATCAGCTTAGGGTTATCTCCTAAATTGAGAGATTAGCCATTTTGGCTCTTATTTTCCCTCGTAGTGAGGGAATGTGGTTATTGGGATTGTGTCTACATGATAGCATTGATACACTAATATGAGAATTGAAAATTATGTTTTAAACTTTGAGAATAGTGGTGCATGACTACTTATTGTTTATAACTATCCTACTTGACACCTTACAAGCACATATTGGTTTGTATTATGAGCTCAACTATTGGTTACTGAGGCTTATATCTCACCCATGGCTATTAATGTTTTCAGGTGGAAGTTCTAGGGTTGCTCCACCAGGGAAGAATTCGAAGGCCTAAACTTTTATTGCTTCTTGTATTGCCTTTGTCTTTCTTTTTGTATATGCAGAAGGGTTGTATATTGCCACCTAGGGCTCCTTTCTTTTGCATATTCTAGTGATTAGAGATTTGATTATTAAACTTGTTTTGTGGATTTTAGTGCTGGTAGTAGGCTGGAGGCCTTAGGGCTGTGCTTGTGACTGTTATAGAACTTATTGATTATTTATGATATGTGATGCTAGCTACTCAGTGTTCTATTTATATTTGGGCTTAGTATTGGTATTACTCCTGATTTGACATTCAGAAGCCCAATTTGAGTTGTTTAGAATTGTGTTGGTTGTGTTAATCAGGGGCTTATTTCCTATAATCATGTTAGCGGGAATTAAATCCTTCCTAACCTGGTTGTGTTTGGTCTAATCACTCAAAATCTTTTATTCAAGAATGTTTCCAAAGGATGAGTTGAAAACTCTCTACTATAGTAGCCTTATGTAACTGCTTTTCTTTTATATTATAGAAATCTACCATAGTCAATAACAAACCAAATCTTTAACAGAGTAGTAGCTACTGTTCTAGAATAGTAAAGATAGTTAATCAAATAAAAAAGGATCAATATTCGATTTTTCATGTATATATTAAATGCATCAGCAATACTCTGGAATCTTAAATACAATTAAGACCAATTGTAAATGGACTAGGGCATTTGAAGTCCACCAAAACAACTACCACTGCTGCCCATTAACAAGTGCAATCAAAATAACAATCACATATGTCCAAAAAAGGGCTCCGCCCAATAGTACAAGTCTAGAATGCAGCGGAAAGGCTATGATAATGTTAACTAAAACAAAAAGGCCTTAAAGTTTGGCAATATACATCAGTCAAATCATGTATATCAAAATAGAGGCTATACAGAGTGGAAAGGAAAACTCAAGCCTCGAACACCTTCCCCTTAAGACCAAAACCTGAACCCTCGCCTGAAAAATATTAAATAACCACGGGGTGAGTCAAATTGACCCAGTAACCACAATTCCAATTGTACATCTTAATGATTCCTGGATGTATGGTATACCTGCTTCGATGAGCTTCCTCTAAGATATATTGCTTAGATTTTCCATCATTAGGGATACATACTCTCTCTTTGAATCTCAAAATTCCATCTTCGCCAACTTCAAAATCACTTACCTCTCCTTCTTCTAGTTCTTTCCTAACCTTCAATAAATAGTCATCCTCTGACTGAGCTATCTTGAGCTCCTTCCAGAATTCATTCTCAATCCGCATGGCTCGCAAGATTGTATCCATATCAGCTAGCACATCAGTGTCCTTCACCCTTTCTAACAAATGGTTCTCATAGAGACTCAATTGAAATACATGAACAGCTTTTCTACTCAAAGCATCAGCGACAACATTCGCTTTACCAGGATGGTATTTCAATTGGAAGTCATAGTCTTTTAGAAACTCCATCCACCTTCTCTGTCGATTATTAAGCTCCTTTTGATCCACCAAATACTTCAAACTCTTATGGTCACGAAAAACATCAAATTGTGAACCATATAAGTAGTGTCTCCATATCTTCAATGCAAATACCACTGCTGCTAACTCTAAGTCATGAGTTGGGTAATTTTCCTCATGTGATCTCAACTGTCTGGAAGCATAAGCAACAACCTTCCCTTCTTGCATTAATACACACCCTAAACCTTTTAAAGAAGCATCAGTGTAAAGGGTGTATGGCAATGCGGGATCAGGAATAACCAATACTGGTGCAGAAGTCAACTTCTTTTTCAACTCTTGAAAGGCGGCTTCACACTTCTCTGTCCAAATGAATGGTTGGTCTTTCTTGGTCAACTGAGTAAGTGGCATAGCCAACTGAGAGAATCCTTGTACGAACCTCCTATAGTAACCAGCTAGACCCAGGAAACTTCTCACTTCAGTCACTGACTTCGGTTGTTCCCACTTAAGAACTGCATCAACTTTTGTAGGGTCCACTGCAACCCCTTCAGCTGAAACCACATGCCCCAAAAACTTTACCTCCTTAAGCCAAAAATCGCACTTGCTCAATTTAGCATAGAGCTTGTGCTCCCTCAATACTTGCAACACTATTCTAAGGTGCTCACGGTGTTCTTCTTGTTCTGTGAGTAGATGAGAATGTCATCTATAAACACCACCACAAACTTATCCAAATAGGGTCTGAAAATTCTGTTCATATAATCCATGAATGCAGCTGGGGCATTAGTTAGGCCAAATGGCATCACAAGAAACTCATAGTGACCGTACCGAGTACGAAAAGCAGTCTTAGGAACATCTTCTGCTTTAACTCTTAATTGATGGTATCCCAACCTCAAGTCAATCTTAGAGAATACTGCTGACCCCACCAACTGATCTAACAAATCATCAATTCTTGGTAGTGGGTATTTATTCTTGATGGTGACTTTGTTTAATTGTCGATAATCAATACATAACTGCAAGGTTCCATCCTTTTTCTTCACAAATAGCACCGGTGATCCCCATGGCGACACACTTGGTCTGATAAATCCTTTCTCAAGTAACTCTTCAAGCTGCTTCTTTAGTTCTGCCAATTCAGCAAGAGCCATTCGATAGGGAGCCTTAAAGATAGGCTCTGTCCCAGGAGGCAAATCAATAGAAAACTCTACCTCCCGCTCAGGGGGTAATCCTGACACTTCCTTAGGAAATACCTCAGGAAACTCATTCACAATCTCAATTTCATCAATCCCTTCTTCTATCTCAGCTTGCACAGAAAAGAAGACCATAAAGGCTTGACATCCTTGCTTTATACAACTTTCAACTTGAACAGCTGATAACAGAGGAGGGCCACTAGGCACCTCAATAGGCATGCAATACACAGGCAAAGAAACAGTTTTTGCTTTACAATCAAGCGTGGCACTATTAGCTATTAGCCAATCCATACCCACAATCACATCAAGACCCTTAAAGGGCAAACAAATCAAATCAATCTTTGTCTTGTGACTCTCAAACTCCAACACAAGATTCAAGCATGCATTTGAAGTTTTTACAGAAGATCCAGCAGGTGTCGAAACATTCATATCAAAAGGCAAATCATAAACATGCAAGTTCAATCGCTTAGCACATTCAAAAGCAATAAAAGAATGTGTAGCACCAGAGTCAAATAATGCATGTATACTGTGACCTTGGAGAGAAATGATACCTCTAATCAGGTTAGGAGACGCACCGGCCTCCTCTTGAGTCAACGCAAACACACGACCGGGAATGGTAGATCGGGTCTCCGGTGCACTTGTTTGTTTGCAGTGCAATAGCGAGAAATATGTCCAACCTTGCCACAAGTAAAGCAAGTCCAACACTTGCCCTGATGATGCTTGCCACACTTAGAACATGCTGGAGAACGTGCAGTGCTGGGTGCAGAAACAGTAGAGCCTCTGAATGATGATTGGCTCCCACTAGCATTACCCCTTGGAAGTGGGGGCCTCTGTGACTGTCTGTTCTGGAAGCGGCTCTTCTTGCTAGAGCTTCCTGGATTGAACCCACTCTTCTTGCCAATTCCACCACTAGGCCTCATAAAGGAAGAGAAACGGCCCTGGGAATCCCTCTTTGGCTCAATTTCATAGCCATAACCCTTAATCTCAGCATCAAGGAGACGAAGTCGAGTACACATGTCATCAAAAGAATCAATCTGGAGTGGCACTAGCTGTCGTCTAAACTCCGGTCTAGCCTTTTGTAACAACCTGTCTGCCATCCACTTGCTATTCTTTTCAGATTGTCCATAAGCAGTATACTTAATCAACTCTAGAAATTTAGCAATGAAAGCATCCACATCCATGTGTCTTGCTGAAAAGCATAGAACTCTGTCTCCTTCAGTGATTGGAGGGCTGAAGGAAAATAGTGCTGAAAGAACATCTCCTTAAACACCTCCCATGTAGGGAAAGTGCCATCAGATGGTCTAACACTCTCCCACCATCTCTTAGCAGCATCAACAAGTTGTACAACTGCCACTTGCACCCTTTGACGTGAGGTGCATGGGACCAAGGTGAAGATAGTTTCCAAACGATCGATCCAAGCTTCACTCTTAGAAGGATTAAAGTTGCCATTAAATGTTGGCGGATCACACCTATTGAAATTCCTCCATACATCACTAATAGGTTGCTCCTTCTTCTGTTCATGCTGACTGCTATCCCCAGTTTCCATAACAGTGTGGTGACCTTCTTCGGAATGATGGCCACTTGATTCATTAGCATTGATATGCCCATTTTCTTGGACAGGCTCCTCATCTTGTCTCATTTCATTCAGCTGTTGTTCATGTCTCTGAACTTGCTGACTGATTTGGACTACCAATGTCCTTAGCTCCCTTAAGAATGCTTCATTGTCTAGGGGCTCTTGAGGTTGGTCCGGATTGCTATTATTATTAGCCGGCTGTGTCCTACGTGTATCTACCATCTCTCCCCTCCTAAAGGACGCAACCAACCAAGAAACGATAAGGCTTTAAGAAACTTAGAAAAAGTCTAATAATAAAGGGGAAGCACATGTATGATCAATGTATATTGCCAATGCAACTATATGCCATAATGAAAATGAAACAAGAAAGCCAAAAACATGAGGCTCTGAATACCAAGTTTGTAATAACCCCCGTAATTCATGGTAAATAAACATTTTTAAAAGGATAATTACTTTAAAAGGCTAACCATGGAAGGAAGGATAAACATAATCAAATAGAAATCTACCATAGTCAATAACAAACCAAATCTTTAACAGAGTAGTAGCTACTGTTCTAGAATAGTAAAGATAGTTAATCAAATAAGAAAGGATCAACATTTGATTTTTCATGTATATATCAAATCCATCAGCAATACTCTGGAATCTCAAATACAATTAAGACCAATTGTAAATGGACTAGGGCATTTGAAGTCCACCAAAACAACTACCACTGCTGCCCATTAACAAGTGCAATCAAAATAACAATCACATATGTCCAAAAAGGGCTCCGCCCAATAGTACAAGTCTAGAATGCAGCGGAAAGGCTATGATAATGTTAACTAAAACAAAAAGGCCCTAAAGTTTGGCAATATACATCAGTCAAATCATGTATATCAAAATAGAGGCTATACAGAGTGGAAAGGAAAACTCAAGCCTCGGACACCTTCCCCTTGGGACCAAAACCTGAACCCTCGCCTGAAAAATGTTAAATAACCACGGGGTGAGTCAAATTGACCCAGTAACCACAATTCCAATTCAACAAGTATCCAGGGAGTGATTACAAGATAGCTAAGCGGGCAAAGTACAATTTCAAATAACATATAAGTTAAACATCTTTACAGAAAACAATATATAATAATTCAAAAAGTAACTTGCATGCATAGAACTTCATCAACCATCCTTATAACCTCCTTGTAACCTCTGACAGAACCCATGGGCTATTCACACATAACAGGATTCGTCTCTTTTACAAGACTGCACCAAGCTCTCCAATAATGAGGTGTAACTCGGCCAAAAGTTACAGAGCTCATATCGGACCATGGGTTCCCTTTCCTTGGAATATGGAAAGGTGTCATGTCCCTTGGGCTGACCCTTGACCCGGCCAAAGGAAGGGTGATACCGAGGGCCCTAAGAATGTTAATGCCAACCACTGGGCGCCAAGTGGCGGCTATACCACGTGGTATAAATAATCAGACCTCCCACGACTACATTTCAGCACAACCAACACAGCACAATCCAACCATCCAATTCCACACAATGTCATATCCATAAAGTATTCTCAGATTCAATAATCAAATTTGTTAACATCAATAAGATATTCATAAGATGAAATAATTCATGCCCACTTAACTAATAAATTTAACGAAACATAAATCTTGATATAGATATATAAATTACTTTTCATACAAAAAAATCACCATAACACATATTGATAACATTTATAATATCAACACATGCTTATAATCACATCAACAAGCATACAAGGTAAATTAGAAAGTGGTTACCTCAAGTTCTTGACACAAGAACTAAGAGTAGGAGGATTCAAGACCCAAGTGCCCAAACCAAGCTCACTCTACAACAATAAGTTTATAAACATATATTAATATAAAAAGACTAATTAATATAGCATTAAAATAGTTTATTAACTAAATCCCCATAATTGGCTTATCTAAAAAAATTTATCCTTAGAAAAATAATAATTCATCTATTCTTCCAAGTGACAATTCCTAATACTTCCCAACTCTATTTCTCTCATTCACATCATTAATAAGAATATTTCCTTTAAATCCTCCAAAAGTCTCCAAAAAGTGTTTACTTTAACTCTTAGAAAAATAATCATGTACCATCTATGTCTCCAATCATTATTACAATCCTATTCCCTTCTTCCATTAATCATTTCCCATTCATTAGAATCAATAACTTACAATATTTTCTTCAATTTACTCCAAACACCCAACTTCCACTACTTAAAGTCTCTCCAAGAATCATCAACATTACTATTTCAACAACAATCCTCAAAGTTTAAGCATTGAATCCTCAATATAACCTCAAATGAACTCAACTAAGAGATAAATTTCGAAATTAATATCATCATTAATACAAATCACCATTTCTCAACCAATCCCTAATTATTAATATCCCTAATTTACATTGCCTCAAATCAACCATCCAACTAAAATCTAAGTCATAAAACTCTTATTCTAACCACATAAGCTCTATTAATATCCTAATACTAAATTAGAAGCCTTAAAAATTAAAAATCTAACAAGCCCTAAAAATATTCATTCTGCCATAACTTAGAAAATAAAAAGAATGAGCTAAATAAAAATAGTAGGATAAAAATAGCTTACCTAAATATCTTATATGTACCCAAGTAGAGCCCTTCCTTTCTCACACACTCAAACTACCTCTCACGCCCACTCACTGTCGCGGCTGCAGCGAAGACATAGACCAGAGGAGCGACACGAAGGAGAAAGGGGAGGCTACTGGACGGGAGGCGGAAGAAAGGGAAAAATGATTCAAAAGTAAGGGGTCACGTGATCCCTTAGTCAAACTCATAGTTAGTTAGTTTTTTTTTTTTTGTAACAGGTGGGTCACGGCCCACCGGGGATTTAATTCCCCTCCCCTAAAACAAACAGTGGGTGGCCGCGTGCCACCCACTGTTAATATATATATATATATATATATTTAATATATAATTTTAATAAAAATAATAATAATAAAATAATTTTTTTTATTATTCTTTTTTTATATATATATGATTTATATGTATATAACAGAAATTATGATTTACAATTTATTCAATAAGCTTTAATATTAAATATTATGAATTAATCTCACCCATATAATCTAAATCCTATAATAAGATAAAAAAAAATGGAATGTTACAGAATCATCAAAAGGGAGGCTGCAAATCCAGGGATAAATATGGTGATGAACCATGAGGAAACATTTATATTTGGTTATGTATAAGCATGTATGGTTGGAGCTGTAATCCCTAAGCAAGGCGCCAAATTAGAGCCATGTTTTATTTGGTTACTGAATGAATTTCTACAAGAAATTTGATATGCTTAAAGTTGACATCATGATCTTCATATCGGTAGGTAGCACGTTAAAAATGGCCAACTACACGATTTTTAATGATTTTTCAAATTTAAGGTTTAAAATCTGAAAAAAGGATTTTTGCCTAATGGACAGAGGTGACTTTCACAAAATCATGATACTTTTTCAAATAGAACTGATTCATAACATTATTTTTCCTTTAGAGATAATTCAAAGATATTTTTATAGAATTTTGAACCACTCCATTTTGATTTTTCTAGATTAAGTTATGAATTTTCAAAATTGAGCCAGAAAACTGGAGTTTTATCTAATGAATATTAAAAATTCGAAAATCAGTGTTTTTCATGGATTTTTGAGCCCAAGACCATCCAATGTGGTCTAAGATGGTTTTAATTAAACCCTAAGATGATACAATAGTAAGGTGTGATACAAGGGCTGAATATGAGAAATTAAGATCATTATGGGCTAGAAGTCATGTTAGTTCATTGAGATGATTCTTAAAGTTAAACTCTAGCAAGGACCAAACTGTAATTTTGAAAAGTCTCGGGTCATAAAGGGTAAAGATAAAAAATATGCCCAAAATTCTAGAAAAATTCTAAAATATGGGAAATAAGAAGTTAAGGCTAATTTGAGGTTAAAAATGACCAAAATCACCTCAGAATGAATTTTAAGGAATTTTTAGATATATGGCTGATTATGAGTTATTTAGCCAAAGCCCATTATTTAAAATATGAAGTGCCTCAAATAATTGAAAAAATGGGGATTAATTACTTGAAAAATTAGATGGGTTTATAAAATTGGTTTGATACATAAAAGATAAAAAGGTTGGCTTTAAAAATATTTAAAGCTGAATCTTACTAGGGGTATATGGGGAATCTTCAAAATAGGTATCTATGAGTTGAGTTTTGGTTTGAGAAAATTTAAAGAATTTTCTCATAATAAAAGGGAGTTAGTGAAGCAGAGGAGTGAATTTACAGGATAAGAAAATATCATAAAGTATTTGGTTAATGATACAGTTGAATAAAATAAATTGATGTTTCTTTTTTAGACACACAAATCATAAAGACACTATTACCTAGTTATTGTCATCATTTGAAGTCATATATAATAAGAAAGGAGTGTAATAGTATGATAAGAATATCAAAACACATGTTAGTGCCATCGGGAAAGTTAGGACAAAAATGTACCTGATATGGTGCAATATTGTAAGATTGATGGATAAATTACCCAAGGTTGTTTTTGCACAAACTTTCTCATTTTTTTCTTCATTTTTTGGTGGTATTTTTCATGGGAGAATAGTATTAAAATAGCATCATTTGTTAAAGGACAAAATTTGAAAGAAATAAAGAGATATATGACTTGTCTTCCAAGTTAAGCCAGGAAACATGAAAAACTAGAAAGGGGGACACATGGAATTGTAATTTCCTCCAACTTCAATGATAAAATTAAGTCCATGAGTCTACATGAAGCTAGTAAGAGGTTGACATCTCATTCATGTAATTTTAAGTAACTTCAAGGGCAAAGTATGAAGGGGTAACTTGAGAGGCTATTATAAATACCCCTCTCCCCTCCCATTTAATGAGATTTTTGGCCAAGAGAGATCTTGAATAGGGGAGCAAAAAATGTTAATGACAGAAAGGAGAAGAGGAAGAGCAAAAAGTCTCAAGTCAAGTCAAGATTCAATACAAGGTAAGGCCATGGGTTTGAAGTAGTTTATGCTGCCCTTTGTGTTGTAGAGCTTCGATATGGTTTTGTTAATTTCTAAAAGCATGAAACCTTAAGATAAGGTGATGCCCAAATGTGATTAAGATAGGTGAAGGATTGATTGAAGTTAAATTAATAATTAAGAGAAAGAAAAGTATAGTAATCAAGTGGTTTTGTGATGAAATTTGAAAAAATCTAACTTTCTCTTAACCTTTGTGTATTTTTTTACCAGACCCAGGGATTAAGTTCAGGTTGGATTCAAATCATTTTGATATTTCTAATGTGTTTATAATGAAAAATTATGTAGGGTATAAGTGAGAAAGTAAGTTTGGAAGTAACAGGATGAAAATAGAATTTTTGCCTTGAAACCTTAATGAGTGAGAATGTAAGTTGGGAAGCATTATATGCTTTAGCCAAAGCTTCTAAATATAATTTCACATGCAAAATTATATAGAAATAGCATGTGAAATTAATTTTATAAGGATTGGATTAAAAGTACAAAAGTTAGAAGTTAGTGTATGTTCATCAGAGCTATCTTTGAATGTGGCTCATTATCATTGCTCTAATGGATGGAATGGATGAAGTGTTAATGTATTTAAGGCCATGAGAGGTTAAGAAAGATGAATGAAAAGGTTGACTAAACAACTTTAAAGGTTGGATGTATCTAGAGTAAGAGAAAGAATGTGAAGATTTAAAAGGTAGCAAACTTTGCACTACTTTTATGTGCTTAGTTTTTGCATGCATGTATGATATATTTGTTATGTTTATGTGACTTTATGAACTCATGCATTGCGTATGTGATAATATTTGAAACATGTCATAGGCCTATGTGATTTATGATTAATGCGTGAAAGTTTCCAAACATTTCATTATGTTATGAAAATATTATAATGCCAAGCTATGCCATGTATGGATTATAAGAACAGGAATGTTTTGAACCTACTGTGTCAAAAACATTAATGGCAAACTACCGTCGCAACTGCAAACACACACAACCGAACTTCTAACAGCTAGAAGCTCTTCAGTCCAACGAAGAATTAAACTTCTCCAACTATAAAAGGCACAAAGAGCATTGAATGAAGTATTGAATAAGCGAACTACCCTATATTGAAACATTTACTATTGTATTCAATACTCTGTTTTCTCACTAAGCTTCAGTGTTTATTACTCATTTACTCTGTAAAGAGTTTGATATACCTTTTACTCATTTTCTAAGAGTAACTCAAGATTGTGGACTCTTAAGAGAGATTGTAACATTACGGGTAGTAAGGGAGAGTAATTGAGAAAATCAATTACTGTATTGAGGCGCCAAGAGCCTGTTTAATCTTGGGATCATAGTGGGAATTCTCAAAGGTGTTATGAGGACTAGACGTAGGTCAAGTTATTAAGAATGAACCAGTATAAAGTTTGTGTCTTTACTCTGTAGTGAAATTTTTCTAACTCAACGCCCTTTATTTTATTTACTTCACAGTTTCAATACATTTAAATTTTTTATACCTCACCTAATTCACCTCCCTCTTGGATGAAGTTGCCACTAACATTTGGTATTAGAGCATGTCTTTCAGTAAAGACTTAATACTTTGAAGGGAGATCCTATGGCAGGCTTCAGAGATAGTATGCTACCTGAAGGATGTTCAACATTAAAGCCGCCTGGCTTCAACGGAGAAAACTACACCTTTTGGAAGATGAGGATGAAGATCTTCATCAAAGCTACTGAGTATGGATTATGGGACGTGATTGAGCATGGTAACTATATTCCAATGAAAACTATTGACGGTCAACGAGTTCGTAAGAGTCCCAGGGAGTTTGATGAAGAAGACAAAAGACTGGTGACATTAAATGATAAAGCTATCAACATACTGACCTATGCCCTGGGCCAAAAGGAATATTTTTGAGTTTCTAGTCTAGAAACTACAAAGGAAATGTGGGAGGCACTGGAGATTGCCCAGGAGGGAATAACCTATATGAAACAGAGTAGAATCAACACTCTTACCATAGAATGAAGGATGGAGAAAGCATTCGAGACATGGAAGTTAGATTCTCACATCTCATCAATCACCTCACTGTACTTGGTAAGAAGTACAGCAATGAAGATAAAGTAAGGAAAATCTTAAGCAGCCTCACGAAAGAATGAGAACTGAAAGTAACAACCATTGAGGAAACAAAGGGAGAATCAATTGGCTCTGTTGCAGTAATATTTGAAAGCCTAGCAAAGTATAAGAGCAAATAGAAATACAAGAAGGAGATGAACGAGAAAAGTCGTAAAGGCATCGCTCGCAAAACTCAAGAAAGTGAAGATGATGATGAAAAAGATCTGGAGGATGATGAAATGGGCCTTATAGTCAGAAGATTCAAGAGATTCTATAGAAACAAAGTTGGAAGGAGGTTTTAATCAAAATGTAAAGCCTTCATGTCTCAAAATGAGCCCAAGAATCCAATCATCTACTTTGAATGCAAAAAGCCAGGACATATCAAAGCAGAGTGTCCTCAGTTGTCCAAGGTGAAGGATAAAGAGAAGAAGAAAGAAAAGTTCAGAAAGAAGAAGGCCTTTGTGACGTCAATCTAGGGAGACAGTTCTTTAGAGGAAGAAGAGAGCGATGATTAAGAAATAACTAACATCTGTCTCGTGGCTCAAGAAGATAAAGATTCAGAGATAGATGCGATATGTCTCAAAGCATCAAGGACAAACAAGTGGTACATCGACAGTAGATGCTCCAAACACATGAGGGGTGATATAGGAAAATTCTCATCACTCAAACCAAGAGAAGGAGGCAAAGTGAGCTTCGGTGGAAATCAATCTGGAAGAATTGTGGGAATTAGAGAAATAAGAAGTGACAAAGGGATGAAGGTAGAAGATGCCTACTATATAGAAGGACTATGTCACAACTTGCTCAGTGTCAGTCAGAGTACCAACAAAAACAACTGGGTAATCTTCGATTCAGAGGAATGCCTAGTCATAAGTAAAGATGACTTGCCACTGAAGAAGGAAGAATTGAAAGTAAAACTGAGAGCTCCAAGAGATGGTAATTGTTATACTATTCAAATTAATTCAAAACTCTCTGAAAATTGTTTTGTTAGCAAAATCAAAGAAAGTTGGCTTTAGTGTTAACGTCTTGAAACATCCAAGAGGATATTTGGTGATGTTGACCGAATGCCCACATGGTTGGAAAGTCAAGGGAGTCAAAGGAAAAGTAAGAGGAAAGCTTGAGGTGCAAGGTAGTGAACTTACCTATTGTCATTGCTTGATGTTGTATGCTTGTGTGTTGCCGTGTACATGTTATTGAATGTTATTGTGATATGTTTTAGCTGCTGTAATTGCTATTCCTGATGAGTAGATTATGTCTCCATGGCCATGAATCAAGAAGTTAGCTTTGAGCATGCTAATATGTCACTAATTAACAAGAGAATAAACAAGCTACGTGTAGTGCATTAGCATCCATCTAGCATGATTAATATGGTATTGTTTGCTACTGAGATTCCCCTGAATCTCACCCATCCCTAACCAACCATTTAGGTTAATTATTAATGGGCAATAATGGCATGAGAAGCAAGGAGAAGAAAGTGGAGAATTCTTCATGTTAATGAATGATATTATTATTCAATGTGTAATTCTCCTATTATGTAATTTATGTTGTGGATGCCAATGATGCCATGTAATTAATTATAATAGTTATGGCATGAATGAAAGTGTATGAGCATGAATGGGAAAGAGTAAGCCCATGGTATGTATGCCAAAGAAATAAAAAGAATTAAAGTAAAGAGATGTTAAAGGATAAAACGTAGGTCCTCGAGCAGTGAGTTTGTGGCTCCCGTTTGACCTTATCAAACGAATGAGTTAAGTCACAAAATTTGGCAAACTCATAGTACATATCCGAAGATTTAAAATGAGAGGTAGATCCCTCAATTAGATGTGTACACAAGGAGATACAAATTTTTAAAGTTGAGGCATAGAATTTGGAAGTTCCAGATTTTATGAAATGAACAATAATATTTATTGATTAAAATGTACGAATTGGGCAAAGATAAGTCTAATTGGATATTTTTTCCTTAAAGAGTATTGAAATAGCTTTCCATAGAATTTTAGAATATGTCAATATGATTTTTATGGAATTAGTTATGAATTATTGAAGTTAGACCTGTAATCCAGAAGTTAAACAATGAATAGTAACCCGAGTAATTATGTTGAAATTTTAAATCCATGGGCTTATGTCATGATCTGCTTGAACCATAACTTACAAATATGTACTCTGAGAGGTTAAAGGTAGTATGTTTCATTTTGGTATCAGAGCAAAGGTTCTGACAAGTATGTAAATAGAGCAAAGGTTCTGGTAAGTGTTTAAATAGAATAGAAGTTCTGGTAAAGGTTCTTACCAAGGTATAAGTGGAGTATTAGTTCAAGTAAAGCCCAGTATGAGAGAAAACCTAAATTAGAAAAGTAACGGGTTACTAGGATTGGTCCAACTAAGGTTAAGGTATTGAGGTGTTTTCTCTGAGGGAAATAGACATAGAAGAGAAGTAAGGAATGACAGAGAGTAACCTGAGAGATAGGTAGTCGCTGCTAAGAGACTGCCCCTCAAGAGAGGAATAGTTGAGCTGAGAGAGCTTGACCAAGGAATGAGTCAAATTTGAAAGACGTCTCCAGAGGGTAATGGCTAAGAGTATGATAAGCCAGTAAGGGATAGGAGTCTAGACCCTAATAGGGAAGCAAGGTGACAACCTAAGCCTCGGGTGATTGGTTAAAGGTGCTTGATTGGAACGCCACACAGTGAAGATGTTTTAATGATTAATGCCTGCTGTGTAATATGGTCACTTTATAATTAATAATAGAAACAAATGGTTAAGGGCACAGTAAGCCAATCAGAGGTATAAGTGAATACCCTAGCAAGGGAACCGAATGTCAACCTATACCTTAAGTAATTGATTTGACCTTGATAGAGGCAAGGTAACAGGATAATATGCTTGAGGTTCGTTCAAATCCCTGAATAGAGGTAGAAATCCCTAAGGGATAGTAAACTAAGAGAGACAGAGATTAGATGATAATGAACGAAGGGTCAATGATGACCTAGATGCTTGACCTAGATACCATATAGCAAGGTGATTAAACGTTCGTTGTGTGATGTGATGAGGGTATGGTGATCAATACCTAACCATAAGAATAATTGGTTAAAAGGTAAAGAAAGTTAGAGAGAGTAAAGTGAGACAAGATCCCTCTTGAGAATAAAGATGAAAGGAATAAATAAGAACATGATAGTGGATGGTTGCATTGGGAACTAATACATAGAGAGAGATAAGCAAGTTCCTAGTGATACCTAGAGCTCGATGGTGCTTAGATACATGATAATGTTAGGGACTAAAATAGTATTCTTTTATGTCCCTAAGGTATCTAAGAGCGGGCAACCATGGCACTCAGGCCATTAAGAAATCTAAGAAATGAGATTCCTATAGATAGATTCCATTGCCTTTATGATTGAATAATCTAGTAGAGAGGGTCCCTTTGATAGGGATATATGGTATTCAAGGAATGTACCCTGGTAGAGATTGCATATGAGGAAAGTCTTGACCATGAAGTACCTCTCTAAGATTGGGAAGTGGTTCTCCGGATCAGAGCGACGCTGCTCTAGTAAGAGTAAGCTATCCTCTGAAGGAATAAAAGGGAAAGTAAGTGGTTGAGTTGACGATCCTCCAGTTAGAGCAATCTGTCCTCTCACAAGAAAAGTAGAAGTAGCCGAGGCAAGGCATAGGACAGACCTTACTCCAGAGAGAGAGAGTGAAACTGGTTAAGACAACAGAAGTGTGATATGCAAACAGATACTCCTTGAGCATAACAGAGTACTATGGAATACTGAAGGACAATGAGAATATGATGATATAAGTCCTCTCCCGATGCTGTCTGAATTATTAAGAGACAGTAAGGACTAAATAGTCCTAAGATAAGGTAGGCTGGCATTGGTATAATGGTAAGTTAATGGGCTTTAGAGATGAGCCAGTGCCTAGGAATTCGAAAGGCACAAAGAAAGGAAAGTGGCCTAAGGAAGCTAAAACTATGGGCTAAAGAAATATGGAAAAGCTAAGAATTTCAAGAGTTGACAGAAGGATTGAGTAAGGCCTAGTAGAGATAGAAGAAATGCTGTTGATAAGGGAATATTTGAAGAAATTCCTAAAGGAGGTTAATGAACCTCTATTAGAACAAAGGAAGTAGAGGCTGTGAGTGAGAGGATGCCAGAAAGGGGCTTGATTTTCAAAGACTTCTCTCCGCATGATTCCTAATAGAATGGCTAAGATAGCGTAGGCCCGAAGAAGGTAGGAGCCTATACCCTAATAAGAAAATAGGGTGACAATTCAAATCTCGAGTAGTCGATGTAACCTCGAAAGAGGCAAGGTAATAGGACAAAATGTTTGAGGTTTGTTAAACCCTTGACTAGTGGTAAAATTCCTAAGGAATAGTAAGCCAAAAGGGATAGAAATTGAATAATGTTAAATGAAGAACAGATAATAAGCTAGATGCCTAACTGGATATGACACAACAAGGCAATTAAACTATTGTTATGTAATATGACTAATGTCTAATAATTAATAGCTGACTATGGGGACAATTGACCAAAAAGGTAAAGAAGCTAAAAAGGTTGTGTCAGGCAAGATTCCTCTTAAGGATAGAGTTGGATAGAAACATATGAGCGTATGATAGTTAATGGTTACACTGGGAACTGACAGGTAAGGAAAGATGAATGAGTCATCAATGGTGCCTAAAGCCTAAGGATGCTTAGATAGTTGATAATGTTAAAGACCATTTAGTACCCCTAGGTATCCCTAGAACAATTAAGAGTATATCACCACAACACCTAGGATAATGTGAAATTTTAGAAACGAGGTTCCTAATAAGGAATGCCACTGCTTTGGAACCACATAATTTTAAGGGAAAGGCTCCCTCCTAATAGGGATATGGAATTAAGGAGTGTACCCCTCCGGGAATTGAACACAGGAAGGTCTTGGCCATGAAGTACCTCTCCAAAAAGGGGCATGATACTCTTCACTGAAGTTATATTCTACTCATGAGGGCAAACCATTCTTAGCAAGGATTGCGGTAACCACCCAAATAGAGTTGATAGTAATATATCCTCCATCAGGGGTACCAGAAATGGTAAACAATTAATTACTTTGGTAAGAACGATGCATCTGTCCATGAGGGCTGGTTCTCTAAGGAGGATAGTAGAAGCTGCTAAACCAAAGCACAGAGTGAATCTTGCCCCGAGGGGAGCGAAACTGGCCAAGTGCATTGGAAAGGTATTATGAGGCAAATATGTGTGACTCTTTCAACTTAATAGGGTACTGTAGCATTATGATGGATAATACAAACGTGATAATATAAACCCTCTCCTAATATTGTTCAAGTAGAGAAGAAGCAGTAAGGACTGTAGAGTCCTAAAACAAGGCATATTGGCATTAATATGATGATGAACTAATAGACTTCAGAGAAGAGACAGTGCCTAGAGACTCATGAGGTACTATAAAAGGGAAGTGACCTAAAATAACCACCTCAAGGATTAAGGAAATATGGAAGGCCTAAGAATTCTAGAGTTAACAGGAAAGGCTTAGTAAAGTCCAAGAAGACAATATAGGTATCTGTGATCAATCTTAGGGAATAATCAGCCAAGTTACCCACGGAGTGGAGGCGATTTATTTTATTACTCAATCCCGTGGTATGAGATCTTCTAAAGATCCTAACATGGCAAGTTGGCAATGGTAATATTTCAGGATCATAGTAGATCCTAAAGAGGCTTATGATAGAGCACAATAGCTCCTAAGGTCGTGGTAGGCCAAGCCTCAAGGGAAGATACTAAACTGAGAGGGTGATACCTCTCGAGACGTGAGAAAGGGGTTACACGTTAAGCTAAGGGGACGATGCCTCTCATAGCATAAGCATGGGATGACATGTCGAGCAGTGAGGGTGATTCCTCATAAGGCCTGATATGTTAAAGCCGTGAGGGTGATTGCTCGTGAGGCTTGATAATGACATGACCAAGGATGAAATTAAGATATAGAAGCTCACTCCAGTGGTTAACTAGTACCTAAAGAGTACCCTTGATTTTCCATAGATACTATTGTTGTCAAATTGGGCCAAATGCTATAATTCTGAAACTGTACGCAAACTTGGCAAGTTAATGGTAAAATGAAAAGGGAAAGTCAGAACATAGACCTTTAAGGCAAAAGAAAGGATGGCTAAAGATGCTTATACGCTTGCTAAAGGTAGATGTTGCCTGTGATAATAGCTACTATTCTACCATATAAATAGCTTTGTGTGAAACCTTATATCACAAAAGTACTGATCACTACTGTATTGGACTGAATTAAGTATAAGAAAAGTTTACAATCTAATAATGATGATCAAGTTTAAGAATAACTAAAGATGATTGATAAGGATCGTCAGTCGCTTAAAGTGGGTGGAAAGGGTATGTGGACATAAGAAGGAGGCTACTAGAAATTGTGGTTGGAGGAATCAACCACAGGAATGGATCAAACCTTAAAAGACAAGATACGTAAAGCTAAAGACCTTCCCAAATTTTTTCAAGAGTTGGCCCGATAACGTACAAGTTGGCTATCTTTGCCATAGGAATGTGCAGCTGCCTTTGCCACTTGGGTTGAGATTCGAACCCGGCTGTGGTGCTTGATTCTTGATCAATTACTCAATTAGGAGCGCTTGTGCTTTACCTTGCTCCTTTAACCAGCTTGTTTCTTCCTTTAGCTCCATGAACTTAGTAGAAGAAGGTGTGCATGATGAAGAGGGCTTTTGTTGGTAGCCGAAGTAATACCTCTTTAGTGACTCTATAATCGATGCCTCTAAGAAGACTAGGATGATCAGGAGTCCCTAGTGCCCTCCTCAATATATCCTGGTCATCTGCAGAATATCCCTCCTGTGAAACTTCTTGGGACAAACTCTCCTGTGTAACAAACATTGTTAGTATTCATACTTTAAGATATTTGACAAGAACATGAGGATTATTTAATTTAGAATAATACTCACCATCCTGTCCACGACCTCCTTGACACAAGGATTATCAATTTGGCCATCTTTATTTTGCTTGGCCAAATTGAGTCACCTCTTCCTACTTCTAAGTCACCTCTTCCTTGAGGCACGCATAACCCAAGTGTCCCTTTCGATAGGAATATTCATTCTTCTTTACCCTTTTCCTATTTTAGGTCCTCAATTCTTGCAAAAATAAAGTAACTTCACAATTAAACAGTATATAGATTAAACAAAATGGACTATTTAATTAGAATTACGCAAGGATTATTACTTGAAATTGACTAGCACGATGTGACGTCACAAAAGCAGCCCAATCCTCTGGTTTGAGCAAGTCCCATATCAAGCTAGGAACTTCAGACTCGTTGGCTATGGAAGGATCCTTCAAGTACTTGTGTGTCACAAAATATCTAAAAGAGCATAGTGCCCTCCCAGCTTTTCCCTCCACAAACTTCTTCCTGCTTTCATCTATATCAAATCCAGACTGCAAAACACATAAAGCAATACATTAGTGTGAGGTAGCTTGTAATAAATGAAATTTGAGTTGTTATAATATATTACCGATACATTGTCCAAATAGCGTCTCACACTGAACGATCAATCCTCCTCCTGTGCTGCACTGTAATGGGCATGGTGCTTCATGCCATTGCCCAAATGTAGCTAATAAATTTATTTGATTATGCAGCTTGTCCTTTCTTATTCCACTGTACGGCAAATTTCTTTGCTTCCGTCTAAGCTTTTATGACCTCTTGCATGACACAAAGGCCCTTCTGTATGCATGCTGCCTCGTCCTACAGCTGTCTCTCCTGGTCAGAGGCATCCCTCAATTGAGATGGATTATTAGTGCTAGATCCACTATCGTCTGCTATCTGCAATGAAATTCAATCAAACAAAATGAATCAAAACCCATTAAATGAAAATAAAGTCATTGATGACGAAATTGACTTAAACAAAATTGAAACAAATAAAAGTTAATTAAAGAAAATAATAAGAGAATTTACATGCTTGTTTAAGTAGATCTTTTTCTTTTTCTATTCTTAGGTTTTTGTATATTCTTCTTGCTTTAAATTGTTTTGATCTTCTTGTGAAACACTTTTCCCCTCTTTGAAATCTATATTCCCTCGTTGTGATCGTGCCTGACATACATAGATTCATCTTCATTTAAAAGAGAATCAAGTGATGTCCCTTGAAATGGATCATCTTCAACTGTATTGTCTTTATACCCTGTCTCCACATTCATTTTATTAGTTAACAAAACAATAGACCATCCTTTAGTAGCTGGGTTTAGGACATAGAGAACTTGTATAGCTTGAGAAGCCAAAATGAAAGGCTCTTCTTTGTATCCTTCCTTATTCAAATTCAATTGTATGAACCCTAGGTCATCAAATCCTCAATGCATTATAATTGTCCACCCACTTGAAACCAAATACCGGAACTCTGAATTCAATGTAATCCAACTCCCAAATATCCTCAGTTACCCCAAAGTATGACATACGTGCATAGATAGGATTTTTATCTTTGGCACTTGATATATGCATAGTATTAGCTATAAGAGTTAAGCCACTATTTTGCTATTTACTCCGATCATCTTGCTCTGTAGTATAGAAAGTGAACCCATTGATGAGGTAGCTTGTGAAAATGTCCGCTCAATCCATCTGCCAATAACTTTAATTTCTTCAAAACTGAATTAGGATCAACATTATACTTGCCATGCATGTGCTCTCTCAATCATGCTATAAATTGTTTATTGTGTGTTTTGGTGTACCAACTTTCAAGTTTATTGGGATTATCCCTCTTATGTTCGTCAATATGCTTGTCCACATAGTTCTCAATCTCTTCAGAGTTGTGCAATACATATAGATATGCTTACTCCCACTATTGGTTTGAAATAGTCACAACTTTCTTTCTCATAATCCCTTCTCCAATCCGTCCTGCCTTTATGAAGAGACACTAGAACCCCAATATCACTTATATTTTTTGAGTAATGGGTAAAAAATCCAGTGGCCTCTTCACAAATATATTGTTCTATGATACAACCCTCTGGCCGACTCCGGTTTTTCACATACCCTTTCAATATTTTCATATAACGCTCAATTGGGTACATCCATCTTAAATACATTGGGCCATATAGTTGGACCTGTCACATCCCAAATTTTAGGCCTAAAAGTACCAAAATTAGCCTAAATGGGCAGGTTACCAGACCCTTTTTGGCAGAGGTCCCAGAGATTCCCTGGAAGGACAGTAGGATTCCTAGGGACTAATTCACAAAGGAAAAGTTTTTTGGGACTGAGAAAAGAGGAAGTTAGAGACTCAGAAGAAGTCTCGAGGCCTAGCAATGAGAAATAAATATAAATATAGGCCAAAAGTCATGTTGGAGGCCTCAATGAAGTGAATTTTGAGATTAAGCCAAAATAGGGGCAAAATCATAATTTTACAAAGTTTTGGGCTGGTAACGGCAAAAATAAAAAGTATGCCCAAAAATCCTAGAAAAATCCCAGAAAATGGGAAATAGTAGGTTAAGACCTGAACACTTCAAAAATATTTCAAAAAAATACAAATGAGGTTCAGAGGACTGTATGAGGCTAAAAATGATGAAAATGCCCCTAGAAGGAATTTGTGAAATTCTTAGAGTTTTGACTGATTTGAAATATTTTTGAAAATAAATTATTTAAAGTATAGGGAGACCTCAGATAATCGGACAAAAATAGAAAAAAAAATACTTGAGAAATTATCACATGTTTTAAAAATAATCCCGTCCCCAAAAAGCGAAGAGGTTGGCTTTAATAGAATTTAAAGCCTATTTACACTACCCAAGAAAAGTCAAAGTCAAATATCTAGAGGTTAACTTTTGACTTAAGAAAAATTAGAGAAATTCCCTATGATGAATAAATAGTATTGGTATCCGAAAATAGATTCTCAGAGTTGTGGACCAGTAGAAAGAATTCAGTCAAGATCACTCCGAAATAAATATTATTAATTATTTTAATGGAAGAACAAGGGAAGAGAAGAAGCAAAAAAGGAGTAAAAGAGGGAGAGAGAAATAAAGAGACGATGAGGAGTGTTGATGAGGTGGAGAGGTAAGAATGATGCAACTACCATGTAGGCAATCTTGGTCAAAAATTAACAATCAACATGAGTGGGTGTTAAAAGAGGACGACGTTACTCTAATTTTAATATTTCTGAGATGATATTGCTTCTAAAAAAACTTTCAGATACCCACAACCCCTACGCAAAAAGTTTTAAGGTAAGAAAGGACTTTATCCCTTCAATTATTAATCAAAGTATATAAACTAACTTTTATTTTAATTTAAGTTTGCAAAAATCAGATAAAATAAAAGTCATTTACCGTTGCTAATCCAAACATACACAATCTCTAAGTTTCTATAATTTTACATTATTTTTAATCAAATCCCTAATATAAGGAAAGAAATCACATGTGCCAAATTAAAAATCGGATGAAACTATAACGATTTAATTTAAAAAAACTATAATTAAGGACCTTATTACAAGTTAGGTTAAACTATAAGATCTAATAAAGAGGAAAAAAAACTATATGACCTAATTAAAAATTAGGTAAAACTATAAAGAGTTATAAATTAGTTTTTCTCTCTTCTCCCCCATCAAGTCCATCAGCAGCGTCCCTCCCCCAATCCTCAATGAATCTCGTCTTCCTCCCCCATGGTCTCACCTAACAGCCACTATTGATTGGGAGCTAGAACGCCAATTACCTTGAGCTCTGTTGCACCGGCCAAAAAGTGTAGCGTTAGGAAAAATTCACTTTAGAGAACAAATTCATTTACTCACAGCATCCATCCAAACATGCATTTTAAGCTTAAATTGTAGTTACTCTTTTGCTGTAAAGAAGAAGTCAATTTGGGCTCATTAACATGATTGCAAACACACCCTAATTTTTCTTAGATAATAGACAAATAACAAAACCATCGCTTTACTTCAAAAGGTTAAACAATTAAATGAAGTTTTATTACCTATATTTTCTATGAAGAACATCTTGTACAAGCTAGTGATTATTAGTGTGAGGTGGTCTAAAATCAAACAGAGTTTGATATAAATGGAATAGATTGTGATTCCCTCAAAAGAAAATGAGAGCAAAGTGTTGGCCCTAAATCCACGACAGTAAAATGTCACCTCACTTCTTTATGCATAGTAAACTTTTCATTGAAAAAGTATATACTAAAACACTAGCTCCGATCCTTAATATAAGAACTCATTCAATTTTTATTTTAATTCTAAATATAAAATGCCAATCCACTTTGTCTCTAATATTTATTTATTTTTTTTCAAGATAGTTTTTGTAATAATGGTAGTTCTAGTCAATATATTTGATTAGTAAGGATATTTTAGAAAAATAATAACTATTTATTACAAATAACTAACTTAACTAATTTTTTTAATATACTCAAATTAGTTAACTAACTCTTATATTAAGGACCGGAAGTAGTACTACTTTCCTCCTAAATATAAAATTCATATTGTAGTTTGGCATTATAGAGTGAGTCATATATCTAGGTTTGGCCATAATAATTCTGACATCTTTTAAATTGAATTTCACTCAAATATATCGTACCAATGAGATTCACGCTAGAAGGGGGGGAAAAAAGATTCACGCTATTTAAACATAAGAGTTAGTATAAATATGGAATCAAGGCGCAAGAAAAATTAAAAAATTTTCTTCCAGTTTTTTTTATTTTATCTAAGGGATAGTTTTTTTTATCTTTTTTTATTATTTATATTGCTTTTTTCCCGTTCTATCAAAGTATATATAGTCGCTAAATTTTTTTTTTCTTTTGACATATTTGATGTACGTCATGTTTTCTATGCTCATATTTATTATATTAAAAATCTGGGGAAATAAAGAAAAAAATTAGGAGGAAAGTAAATTGTGGAAACTAAATACTAATATTATTATTATTATAAACGATAACAATGTGTTGGAAAAATTACACACAGGTCCCACAAAACAGAATTAATTCAGATAAGGTCCCTAGAAATCTCCAAATTCTTCCTAAGTCCCCAGGGACCTCAGAGCAAATAATTGAATTGGTGAAATGACCAAGTCCCCCCCAATTAATTTGAGTCTGAATGTTTTGCTCGCGTCAAACGCTCGGCCCCTGCTCTGTTTCTTATTTGGATATCCAGCACCTATTTGAAAAACCAGTTCCTGGGGAGTTCATGTTACGTATGTGGTTGGCATCGTGGGTTCATCGTTGGTTCTCTTCGGGTGAGTCCTCGTTCAACTCTCAATTTCTTCTTCGTCGTCCGAAGAATTGCATGGAAATCTATTTTTACCGTTCTCATTTTTTCATCTCCCGCAACCTGTGATTATATCAACCTGTCGGTAAAGGGAAGTATCGTAGGCGAGCACAACCGGGTGCATCTCCATTATCTTGACTGTGGTCACATTGCCTAAACCCACTAGTGTGGACGACCCACCTTCCTAAAAAGCCTGTTCCGGCACTATAAGAACACCACAAGGTGAGAATGTCAAATCTAGCAACCACGAGTTTTGCCTATGCTTTGTAACTTTTGCTTCTATATTTGGCTGTCAGTATTCGAGTGTTGATGGATGGCAATTTTTGGCTTTATTATAGAACTTATTCTTTTGGGTTCCTTGTAATGAAGTTTTGATGCCTTATATATATATTTATTGAGGATAACATTCAGTTTATATTTTAAGAAAGTGAAGGTTGAACTTGTCTAATCTAATATGAACATCGTAATTGGCTAAGATAGTGACAAGCGGTTGGAAAGTTATAATGTCATGACAGTATTTATTTTTCTTTTTGCAGTTGAACAAAATGGCTAAAAAGAGTAAGAGCAAAGATGGACAAAGGCATAGGAACTTCTCGGAATACATACTATTTACTGAGGAATTTTATGAGAAGAACAAGAAGAAGTTCAAGTGTTTTGAAGAGGGCAGTAACTCTGTGAAAAAGGCTTAGAGGAAGCTAACGGAAGAGGAGAGAGAACAATATAGTCAAAGAGCTAAAGAAATGAGAGTCCCACCAAAAGGGAAGAATTATATTGTTTCTTTCCACACACGGTGTGCTCCGAGACAATTTATGGAAGTTTACAAGCACTTAAAGAAAAGTGAAGATAAGATAGAAAGGTTGAAAAGAATTGGTTTTGATAAATTGGTTGAAATATTTTTCTCACAAATTTATAGAGATTTTTATGGTGAATTGATCCGTGTGTTTGACCTTGTAAGTAAGAAAATTTCAATTCGAGGGAAGACGCATCAAATGGGACCAGGAGATGTTAATCAATTGATGGGCCTACCATTTAAGGGGGAAGAAATTAAAATAAATGTGGAGAATGAAGATGAAACATTTAAGGAATTAAAGAGTGACTATAGGAAAGTGCCATACAAAACAATAGGAAGATGGTTGATTGAAGGCAAAGAGAATGAAAAGTTTTAATTCCTTTTTGTTATGCATGCATTAGGAGTCCTCTTGTGTCCTGGCTCTAGTGTATGGGTCAATGATAAAGTATTGAAGGTTATGGCGGCGACCAATAATAGTTTAGGACAGTATAATTGGAGCAGCTTCATTTTCAGAGAATTTTGCAACTCAATTATAGAGTTCAAGAAAGGAAAAGCTGATGGGACAAAAAATGTGGGAGGTTGCTTGTACTTTTTAATGGAAAGTGTGGGTATGATTCATTTACTTTGAAGTTAGTTGTATTGTCATTGAGCGATGTGCTGTTATCAATAGGTGCTATGTATGTTGTGATTGGTGGCTCCATATGTTGTCATTGGCTATTCTATAGTTGTCATTCAATGGGATGGACGTTGTCAAATGCTTATATGTATGTTGTGATTGGATCATGTAAAGGTTGTTATTGGCCTCTGTGGGTTTGTCACTTACTGATGTATATGTTGTAATTACCTGCTGTGCATGTTGTCAGTGGCCTCTGTTGGTCTGTCACTAGAGTATGTATATGTTGTAATTAGCTACTGTGCATTTCATTGGACTCTGTTGGTTTGTCAGTCACTTATGCATAGGTTGTAATTGGCTGCTATTAATAGCACAAACGTAGATTGTGATTGGCTATTGTGTTTGTTGTGTATGCCGTGCATGCTGTCATTCGGTTGAGTATGGGTTGTGATTGGGTCATATGTATGTTATGATTGGTTGGTGTGAAGGTTGTTATTGAACAATGTATGGGTTGTCATTGGCCTTTGTGGATTTCTCACTTGCTGATGTATATGTTGCAATTTCCTGCTGCATGTTGTCAGTGGCCTCTGTTGGTCTATCACTTGCTTATGTATGTGTTGTAATTAGCTGCCGTGCATGTTATTGGCTTCTGTCAGTTTGTCAGTCACTTATGTATAGGTTATAATTGGCTGGTGTGATTGGATGCTGGGTAGGTTGTAAGTGTATGTTGTGCATGCTGTCATTCGGTTAAGTATAGGTTGTGATTAACTTCTGTGCATATGTGAATGCCACAAATGTAGGTCATAATTGGATCCTGTGCAGGTTGTGACTGTATGTTGTGCATGCTGTCGTTCGATTAGGTGTGGCTTGTGATTGGGTTCTGTGCATGTTGTAAATGCCATAAATGTAGGTCGTGATTGGATCCTGTGTAGGTTGCAAGTATCCGGTATGTATGTGTTAGTGGCCTCTCTGCATGTTGTGATTGTCAGCATATAGCTAAGTTATTATTTACTTGATATGCAGATTTATGCTTACAACACTTTTCTTTAAGAAAAGAAAAGGCTTTAAAAAATGAGAATGTCATTATCTATTGGGATGAGGAAAAAGTGAAGGCAAGAGTAAAATTAGAAAAGAGTAGTCATAGAGGCTTACTACATGGTGTTACTAGCATTGGTGGGGCTTCATCTAGTGCATCCAATACAGAAATAAAGATAACCCACCTAGTAAGTAAATAATGTCTAGGTGATTTTGGTGTTGTGTACAGTTTAGGGTAAAGATTACTTTAATTATTGTTATTTGCAGGAAATAAAAGACAACTTATAAAAGGTTGGTCACTATGGTTGAAGGGTTATCGACAATTGGAAAAGAGTTGGTTTCCCTACAGTTAAGGTTAACAGATGAGGGTGACAAGAAAGATGTGGTGGAAGCAGTAAGCAGCAAAGATGATGAAGAGAACTCAAGTGAGGATGAAGAAATTAGTGGAAATGGTAAAGGAAGCCCAACAGATTCAGTACATGAGAAAGAATAGAGTAACCCTGAAAACCATGATATGGAAGAGGAAAAAAGTGGTTCGCTTGAAGAAGAAAGTAAATCTCAACATGAAGAGAAAGGAGAAAGAGTGAACTAAAAAAAAGATGACAAAGAAGAGGAGAAAAGTGCTCCCCTTGAAGAAGAAAGTCAATCTCAACATGAAGAGAAAGGATAAGAGTGACCCTGGATCAGAAGATGATGGAGAAGAACAAACTGAAGACAAGTATAGTAATACAGTAGTAGAAGTGGATAGGGGGAGGCAATAATGAGGAGGGAAAGGATGAAATGAACAAGGAAGCACAGAGGAAATGGAAGTAAGAATGTCAACACGGGTGAAAAGTCGTGCAATCAAATCTCCCTGGTTAGAGAAGGTGAAAAAAAATCCTGGCAAGAGACAACTTGATGAGAAAGAGGAATTATTCCAGATGTTGACAACAAGATGTGATGAAGATGAAGGTGGCAAGTAAGTGTTAGGACTAATTCTAATTGGGAAAACTGATCGACAATAATTTTACACATTGTAGAGATTCTAATTAGGACTGATTCTAATTAGGAATTATTCCGGATGTTAAATTGCTTATTGTTTCTTTTGGTGCAAGTACATTGTTGAGATGTATGGGTACTACCTGACACATACTAAGCTTTGTTGCTTACAAGACAGGAAATAGATGAACGACAAGGTAAGACAATTGTTTACATAGATAGAGAAGTAGCAATGTCATTATGATTATGACTAATAGTTTGTGTTTGTGATATAGTTCATGTCTATGGTGGTGAGAACTTTGGTGGGAGATGAGAAAGAGAACTATAGTCGTGTTACTAGGCACATATTTTCACCTGAGTTCATACAAACAATGGATGGAATCCTCTTAGGTGGAGCATGGAGAAACGTGAGTGTGAAATCTTGCCAAAGCACTTAGGATATAACATTGGAGATGTGACTTCATATTGGCCCCGCCCTTTTCAATTGCCATTGGTTCTGTTACGTGTTGGATGTCAGAACCATGAGTTTCTATGCCCTCAATTCATTGGTTGATACAACAACAGAGGAAGAAGATGCAATCCAAACAGGGAAGAAACCAAAAAGGGAAGCAAGGGGTTAGGAAAGGATAGATAGATCCTAAGCAATTCATGGCAAAAGGGATTGTATGCACAACTTTTTCCTTTATTCTATTACTTGTTAATGTGTTATGGTTGCTTGTCTGCATAAATGTCCTAGTTGTTAATGCCAGCTGATTACTTCTCATTGGTAACTATCAAGGTTGTTAATGCTACCTCATAACTTGTCATTCACTACTGTCAAA